>NW_016157116.1:128708-169690 GCF_001687245.7 Rhagoletis zephyria | reverse complement strand
TTTATGTTTGAAATGCAACCGTGGACGCCAGCTGGCAGCGAAACTTGCAAATTCCTGCAAATTTGCGTTCGTGCAGAAATTTGCAAGTTTCTCAACATGAGAGAGAATTTGAGAGAATTTTTTCTTACTCTCTGATATTTTGAGTGTTGGATAATTCTTGCTGGATTTTCGACGAACAAACCTACTATCTTTAGCATATCCAATCAGCTGATGAATTTGATTCTGTAGCTGAATAGTTTTAGATCTCGACACTTAACAAACTCCTGTTTCCACTACTCGGCACCAAAAAACTAAAAAAAAAGGATCCGTACGTCATGCGGACTGCGCCCCTCGTGTCGGTTGGGCGGGAACGGAGGGTAAAAAGCCGATATATTAGTTTTCTGGCGATCGCTATAGAAGACAGACGTGGTAAGTTGAGTTCCATAAATTTCAGAAATAAACAATTTTCTAACACAGTTGTATTCTTTTATTTCCATCTCCACAGAAAATCAGCCCTAGCTCTATCCCGAAATTATCAAATTATGGGTCGTGATTGATGTGGACCGGATAGCGAATAATTCGGATATAAATGAGATGGTTGATTAATTGGTTCTTGGATATGTGACGTTCTAAGACCACGGTAGGTATTGATCGTTTGAGTTTGTAAGGTTGAAGGACCACGCAAAGAACCATGCGGAGGATCCACCGAGGGTGGTATTCAGGTAAGATTCCAGGTCGTTGGCATGGTTTGCTAGTGCTATGGGCGGCTATTTCGGTGTCGGTCCATTGAACCGGCGCTGGATATAGGTTATATATCTCCTCTTCGATCTGTCGCTGTTCGTCTGTCAAATAAGTTGCATCGAGAATGGGAAACAATTCCTTGTTCAAAGACTCAAATACCAAGTTGCAAATTCCGATTATTAAAAAAAATCTGCCAACGGTAGACGCAAAGTCCGTACTATTAAAGTCTATGTTATAAGATGATGGTACTCGATTTAAAATCGGTACAGTATTTACTTCAGTTTATTATTTATTATTATTATTATTTTATTCAATGAGTGCAGTATATTTTGCCTTGCTGCCTTTATGCTTAAGTGCACATTTAAGATACCTACCCTAAAATGCGCATTGGCGGCATTATTTTTAACATTTATAAGGAAACTCCTCCGATATATGCATTCAACATACCTGCACATTGGCGATACCTGCCTACAACTATTATCAATTATCAAAGAAAGTATTACGTTTACCTGCACTGGCCCTACAATTACCTATTTTTACAAGCTTTTATTTATTTTGCTCATCTCGTAAAACAACGAAAATGGCTATCAATTAATGTAGTTTTATAGATAATTAGATCCCATCCGGTAAAATTTTCGCTTGCAGTAATTTCTACGTGGTAAGTGCTCCTCCATTATTTGGTTTCATAGGGATTCGGATACCTTCCTCATTGAAGTCGTAAAGAAAATTCGCTTAAGTGCTTTTTTCGGTTAAGTGCACAAGTTTTTCGTGCAAAGAAAGATGGACAGCTAAGCAAAATATACTGTATGTCGTTTTGAATATCCACTTTCAAAAATAAAGCCGCCTAAATCGATCACTATTTGAATATTGCTTTAAATCTAATTAGTTTAACAAAAAAGTCACGCTCAGTTGGTTGTATATCTCATGTGATTTTCGGTCCAGAATTTTGTTTAATATTATATCGAACGTGGGCTGAGAATTGCGTTTAATGCACTAGCTCGAATCTTTTTATGGACCAAGTTGTTTGCTCCCGGGATGCAGCGAAGGCCTTGAATACTTGGGAGTATTACCTGTATCTCCTTCGGTCCCTTCTGTCGCCAACAAGGTACGCAACAAAGATCAAGACTATCCACCCCCCAAATTTACCGGAAGACCAAATCAGACTGAGAATATTCAACCAGTTTGAGAATGTTAAACGAGATTACTTTGACACGAGTTTCAAATTTTATTGGGAATTAATACCCAATTACCAAAATAAAGAAAAATTAATAGTTTGGTTCAATTAATATTGACCGTGTTATCGGTTACGTTGCTTGAACTTATACCGAAAGACGAAAAGAAAAATGATCGGTTCAAAAATCTTGACCGTTGATGTGTGGTGTTACTTGATTAAAAAATTCAATTAACTTGCTTTTCAGAATTTGCGAACTGAACTGAACGAGAATGGTTATGACTGCTGATCGCATCGCAGATCGATCACCATTCACCCCCGCGGAATTAAATAATCAAAATATCCACAAAAACTTTGATTGAAAACGAGCTTCAATAAAAATCAATTAAATCATGCCGTGTGAAGACTGAGAATGATATTGATTTACAGTGATTATTCAAAAGATAATTATTTGATTCAATCTCAATGATGATTTATAATAGCGGAATTTCTAAAAGAAAAATTTATCAAAAATCTATTAAACTCGAATATGTATGGTTCACCGACGTACAATTTTGTGACCAACAAAATGAGAAAAACGACTAAAAGATTTTAATTTTTCCTTAAATCTAATTTTATGATGTATTAAATTGATTCGATGATGAAATTGCTATTTGCCCTCAGCTGAGCACGCGGTTCTTTTATGCCGGGCTTAAGTGTGGTTATGTTCAACGAAAACTTATTATTTTTCACCCGTTTAGTTGGGCGCCAATGATTTGCTTGACCTTGGTTTGTCGGTCCAAACAGGAATCTTTATTTACGGTTGATGGATAGCTCGTTTCCAATGGATGGTGGCAAGAAAGTGGCTGACTTACGTGTAATGATTTTGTATTACCGGCTTATGGTGACTCAATTGCTGTCAAATGAATAGTCCAGATTTGATGCTCACAACTTCTTTATTCTACGCAACAACATGGCTGGGGATTTGCCGGAAGGAATGTGACGGCACCTTTTGCCTCTATTAATTTCCACTGAGGGGTGAGTATCGACTCCCCGCAAGTCGCCAGCTTTTAATACATGCTTTTAATCCACTTTAATTACTTGGTTGTAATTCCGTTCTTGTGCGGGCTGATGAGTGTGGTTCGCTCCGTGTCCAATTCCAAAAAGAAATATATTTTTCTAGCCTCGTGGTATGTGACAACCGATTCTTTTATCGTATGTCAGTGTGGGCGTTTTCATAGTGTCATGTCAATTCGTGTCTATACTGATATAATGGTTCCTGTCTTGAATAACTATTGGTTACGTACATTCATCTGGCAAACCCCCCATTTTGAAGTTTAGCTTTGACAGTTTTGTTATGTTTACATTTCTCATAATCGTTCTTATGTCTATTATTTGGGCAATAAAAAATAATAGATCACTGTTTATTTTTATTTATATATAAATAAATTAAGATTAATTAAAAACATGGTCCTTATTTTCAATACGTGATGGTAAGTAGGTATATCTGTGACGTATGGAACAGTAGCTTATGTCGGGAAGCTGGCTTTAGTATAATGCGGCATTCTCTTTATTCTTTAAATGACAAGAAATTTTTTGATGAAACTTAATAAGAATATTGTCTTGTTAGTATCGGAACTATTTCTTGCGCATTTATTTGCCAAAAGTTCTTCAACGGCTCGGCGCCTATGATTCATTTGCAATCGTATGCTGCGAATGCCGCATTATACTAAAGCCAGCCTTTCGACATAAGCTATTACCAGTGTTGCCGTTTTGGTCCAATTGGACCAAAATTGGTAGCTTCATTCTCCTTTGGTTGTTTGGTTGGTTTAATCAAGCTTTTGGTAGGCAAAAATGTTTTGAAAGTCAATCAAAATGTGCATTAAAATTTGTTCACTTACTTTGAGTTTACACGTTGAAAACATTGCTTTTACTTATAAGTTATCTTTGTTTTTTCTAAATTTTACTAAGCACACAATTTTCTGCAAACAAAAACTGACTTCCCAAAGCTATGATCGATCAGCTGTTGAAATTGAACGAAAATTTGCCTATCGTCTTGAAAGAAAAATTGGTGATAGGCAATTTGCAAAGTGTGAGTGTATGCAAATTGAAACAAAATTTGGAATTTTTTTATTGAAAAGCATAAAATCTCAGATTTTGTTTTTTCAAACATAAAATTTTTTTGATATGAATTGAATTCATCTCAAAGGTATTTACATACATTTAGTACAAAAGTTTTTTAGGCAATACGTTAATCATTTTATTTAAAAGCCCGAATTTGTTTTGTTTAACTTTAAATATTGGTATGAATGAAAACCGTAATCAATATTATACTGTAAATTTGTGTAGCTAAAACGGGGTGTAAATTCAAGAAATTTCGTTTTAATGATGAACAAAAATTGGGTAGATTGGAAAATGATTTGTTAGGCATTTTAGTACCTTAAACTAAACTCCAGTGGCAACACTGGCTATTACTCCATACGAACACAGATATCCATATGAATGTACATACATATTTAGATTGTAAAAAAATACACACTTAAATACGGTTTTATCCTCCGTATTCGCCTCTGATTTTTAATTGGGTTTTGTTGGAACATATTGGCGCCAGTTACCTTCAGGGTAAATTTCATTGTTGTCCTGCATTTTATCGCAATTAGGGGGTTCACAAGACGTGTTAACCGTCGTAAAATCTTAAGGTTAACATCTTTTTTAATTAAAATGGTTTTAGGGGATTCCTAACTAAACCGAAATTCTTTTAAACTGATAAAGAATATATAATTAGCCAACCCCCCAACCATTTTAACCGCTATTTTACATAAACAAGTGTTAAGCTTAAGATTTTACGACGGTTAACACGTCTTGTGAATCCCCTAAATGTTCGGGTGTCCGTTTCATTGCTACACAAATTTTCGGGTTAGCTGCGGGTGTCCGGGTGTGGTGTTCGCTTGTGATCAATTTATATCGAGGGTGATCGAACAGACTCGTTCGTACTCAAAGCAGCTGTCGGGTGTGCATCTCGATCGAACACATAGTAGCCGAGTGTGGCGTTCGCTTGTGCTCGATTTTTAGTGAGGGTGATCAAAAATGCTCCATCATACTCAAAGCTGCTCTCTGGTTGGTATATGATCGTAATTTTCTCCATAAAGAGTTATTATTTTCTAATCTGAATGCCTGTGATTTGATGCGAGGAATACATACAGTGACCAAAACAGAAATTATGACTCGACATTTTAGCAAGGTTTGCCTATTTTTCTATAGTATATTTAATGTTTATTACTTATTTTATGAAAGAAAAGTTATTTTCCTAACAAAAGCCATATAACACCAAATTTCCAACTTTGTGCAAAAAACTATGAAAATTAATTCTGCAATTTGTCACCAACATTTCAAACCTTTTAATTAAAATCTTTAGAAAAAAATTTGGTTTGGAGTTTTGTTACTCAGTCAAATTAAATATAATAAAGTGCAAGGAAAAAAGCTGCTCATTGGCTTCTCTTTCAAAAAAATGGTCGAACATACTGCGTAACATCGTTACGCTTGATTATACTAAAATTTTACGATTTTTTTTAACAAATTTTGCGTGGTAAAAATTCGAGAAAAATATCATACTAATTTGTGATGGTAGTATAAGAATGTTGTTTCAGGGCTAATAAATCTAGGATCATTGAAGAAATTATCCAAAATTATTTTTTCCCCGTATTCGGCTCCCATAAATATGGTCACCGTAGCTATAGGCCGGTCGACCGAACAAAGCTAATAGTTCCTGAAGATGCCTTCAGACTAATGTTTTATTTAACATACGGCATATAGCTCAGAAATAAATTACAAAATGACAAACGCAAAAAAAAATATAAAAATATATACATACAAGGTGGCGCTAAAGTAATCCTCCTATCAGAAAATGCTATAAATTTTGCGATTGGCCCCTAATGTCAGTTCTGTTTTGACATTTGTGTAGTAAACACATGCGAAATACACGTTAATAAACAATGTTACGCTACACTGCTCCAGAACGCGGAATATTGCTGACTATTTATTTGACCAATAATCGGTCGGTGACTTTGGCGCAACGTGAATTTCGTCGCAGATTTCCTGGCCGTCCAACGCCTACTGGTGAAACACTGCGACGTTTAGCCGCTCGCCTCGAAGAGACTGGCACAACACGAGATGCTGCCAGGCGTGGCAGACCCCGGAGTAGCCATTCTGCAGAGAATATTGCTGCTGTAGCCGAGGATGTCATGGAAGCGCCGTCGACATCGACCAGACGACGTGCCACGCAAATGGGTATCAGTCGACGGTCTTTACAGCGAATTTTGGTACAAAATTTGAAGATTTTTCCGTACAAAGTCCAGACGGTGCATCAGCTGTTAGCTGCTGACCGCCAATCGCGTCTAACATACGCTCAAGCCATCCTTAATCACCACCAAGAGGAAGATGATTTTTCATCAAAAATAATCATGAGTGATGAGGCCCATTTCCATCTTAACGGGTACGTAAATAAGCAAAATTTACGCTTCTGGGGCACTGAAAATCCGCGTGTAACCCACGAAGAGCCATTACACCCGCTCAAAGTCACTGTATGGTGTGCTGTTTTCGCTGGAGGAGTCATCGGACCTTTTTTCTTCGAAGACGTCGCGGGCCAAACGGTTACTGTGAATGGTGAGCGCTACAGAGCAATGATCAACGAGTTCTTTTTGCCGCAACTTGATGAATTGGGATTGGAAAACATGTGGTTCCAACAGGACGGTGCAACGGCACACACTGCACGTGCCACAACCGATATGCTGAAGGATGCATTTCCCGGGCGCCTAATCTCCCGTTTTGGCGATTTGCACTGGCCAGCAAGATCGCCTGATTTGACCGCTCCAGACTTCTTTTTGTGGGGCTTTTTGAAGTCGCGGGTTTATGTCAACAAGCCTCAGACTCTTGCAGCTCTTAAAGACAATATCCGTCAAGAATGTGAGGACCTATCGCCGGAAGTTTTGGCCAAAGTGATGGAAAATGCCATAAAAAGGGCTCAAATGGCAATCAACTGTGGCGGCGGCCATTTACATGACATCATATTCTCGACTTGATGTAAAAAAAATTAAAAGACCAAATAAAAATAATCCACAAGAAGAATCAAAGTTTTTCATTTTTTTTTTTAAATTACAGCCAAAAAACGTCGCAAGGTTACTTTTGCGCCACCAAAAATTAATTTTCAAAATTCTCAATCCAATCAAACGAAAGTTTGGCTGCCTTCATAAACGCATTAATAATAACACTATGCGACAGTCATAATCGGGATGGGATGAAACCAACGGAAAATGTTATATCGGTCAAAAACAAGTGCTACTTGGCCCGGCGTTTCGCTGGGTCACAACTAGGAATCGAGATAGATCGATTTGAAGTTAGTAACTATCATATAGGGGAAATTGTCACCTTTGGTCTTGTCAAAATAAGATACCTTCACTTAATTGTGAATAAAAGCGAAACGCGTCCATCGATTTTCATGATCTATGTCTCATTTTGCTTAAAGGTTATGTGACCTTGCGTGAAATTGATACGACCTGCCTTTTTTTCCGTTTTGGATTTTTTATGAATTTAAAAAATAAAAAAATTTAATATTTTAGGCAAAAAATATTTTTTTTCTTCATACATTTATTTTTACCGGCAAAACTGTTGAACAGATTAAAGGAATTGTAATTTTTAATTTTTTTTTAAATTTGTTTGAGCAAAATCGGACTAGTGGTTCTCGAGTTATGTCAAAAAAAAGACCACCAAAGGTGACAATTTCCCCTATATGATAGTTACTAACTTCAAATCGATATATCTCGATTCCTAGACGTGACCCAGCGAAACGCCGGGACACGTATAACTTCTTTTTTACCGATATAACTTTCCCCGGTAGTTTGAACCCTTCCCGATCACTGACCCCTACCATTTGTCTCACAGTGTAATAATTGATATTGAATTCATAAAAAATCCAAACGGAAAAAAGGCAAGTCGTATTACTTTCACGCAAAGTCACATAACCTTAAAAATAAATAAAAAAATTTAATATTTTAGGCAAAAAATATTTTTTTTCTTCATACATTTATTTTTACCGGCAAAACTGTTGATTATATAGAAAAACGTTATATGAACAGATTAAAGGAATTGTAATTTTTAATTTTTTTAAATTTGTTTGAGCAAAATCGGACTAGTGGTTCTCGAGTTATGTCAAAAAAAAGACCACCAAAGGTGACAATTTCCCCTATATGATAGTTACTAACTTCAAATCGATATATCTCGATTCCTAGACGTGACCCAGCGAAACGCCGGGCCACGTATAACTTGTTTTTGACCGATATAACATTTCCCGTCGGTTTCATCCCATCCCGATTTTGACTGTTGCATAGTGTTATCAGTCTCATTCAATTTCCAGTCATTGCTTTTGGGGAAGTCGAATATGCCCACCTATGAAGAAATGATTTTTAATAAAGTTGCGCCATTTAGATGCTTTTATCTCCTGTGATTTGTAAATAAAGGACTGAAGCCTTGCATTAATACGTTTAAGACGAAAGCCTTTGTTGAAATGCATGCCCCTTGATGTCGGATAAGAGTTTAGGGGAATCTCTAAGAGACTACATACTAAGCGTCAATGGGTACGTTCAGAAGGCCCAACAGCTCATTAACTGTTGCGATTGCACCTTCTGAGGGCGTCGTTGTGTACTTCTGATCAACTGAACAGTTGCGTGTTAGATGATCGTAGTATTTTTCTGATCATTCCAGAGAATATATTGGTGTGTACCTTTGAGTGTTGAATTTGACAGCTATTGTATCAAGAAGACGCATAACGACCAGTGATTTTTTTTAGAAACAGTTGCGCTCAACTGGGGATCTTTCTGAACCTACCCAGTGTCTCAAGATAGTGACCCCAGGGCTTATAACTTCAACGACGACTTGCGCCAATGAGTGTCACTGGCGTTACCGCGTCAAAGATCGCTGGTATAGCGTACAATCAAGATTCCTTTTAGAGATTATACTACTGTGCTTTACACAATATAAATATGCAATAACAAAATATGGCCCACGAACGGCAAGAAAAAGCGCAGCAGCTCTATGGCCTTTCCGGTGCGCACTCGAGGACCGGCGACATGATGTACAATCTACAAGCAAAGAGGTATACTGCGATACATCTGCCCGGTTTTTTGAAATTTTCCAAAATGTATACACACATATTGTACAAATTTTTTAATTTATTTTTATTTCCAAAATTTGTTTATGTACATATAAATTGCAGGTGTTTGCATTAGGCACAGCAAATTTCAATTTATTCGTACACTCTATAAAATTGTTTCACCCCGTCTCACCACGGAGAAAAAAGTTACCGATTGGCACACAGCAATAGCTGTGGATTTTCACGGAATTATAACAAGCGGCCTTAGGCCTTTTAAGTATTCGAAAACGAATTCCAGTGTTGTAATGAAAATGAGGAGGTAAATATTAAAAAGGCAAAACATGCAGAAAATGCAGAAAAAGGCAAAATTAAAATTTATATTTTTAATCAAGGAATACATGAAACGTGTGATTCTTTTATTTTTATAAAGATACGACCAAGCAGACAAAATAGGGAAATGCCTTAAAATCCTAATCCTGTTAATAACTATTCCTTATGGGAAAGTAATTAAGTTTTACACTTCACTGACGTGTTAAAAATACAGCAGGTGCGTCTCTTTTGAAGAAATAGAGTTTTTATATATTTTATAAAGAAATAAAGAAAAAGGGTATATCAAAGTATAAAAAAAAGTCTTAGAAAACACTAAAATATTAAACGTATCCCAAGCCCACAAAATTTAAACGCTATCTTCAAATCTAGTCTGTAGAAAATATATCTAACGGGTGATTTTTTTGAGGTTAGGATTTTCATGCATTAGTATTTGACAGATCACGTGGGATTTCAGACATGGTGTCAAAGAGAAAGATGCTCAGTATGCTTTGACATTTCATCATGAATAGACTTACTAACGAGCAACGCTTGCAAATCATTGAATTTTATTACCAAAATCAGTGTTCGGTTCGAAATGTGTTTCGCAAACCCAATTGCTGCGAACGGCGACGAATCGACATTTCACGGTCTTCAGCAACACTCTCAGAAACAGACGCAATATTCTCTTCTGTACGCACTGTACGCATTCGTGTGGTTGGTTTAATGTCCAATAAAGTAAACTGAGTGCGAAACTTGGTCACAATCGCATTAATTGTTTGCTCACTTGGTCGATTATGTAGACCATAAATCGGACGTAAAGCGAACCGAACACTGATTTTGGTAATAAAATTCAATGATTTGCAAGCGTTGCTCGTTAGTAAGTCTATTCATGATGAAATGTCAAAGCATACTGAGCATCTTTCTCTTTGACACCATGTCTGAAATCCCACGTGATCTGTCAAATACTAATGCATGAAAATCCTAACCTCAAAAAAATCACCCGTTATATATTAGAGTGGTTCAAAAAAACACTCTTTTTGGAAATCAATAAACACTACATCGAAATATTGTTATTTGTGAGAAACGCTGATGTCTTCAATTTGTTTATTTTCGTGACATGTTAAAGTGCAGCTAAAAATGTTGTTTTTACATGTAATTACTCAGGTATTATCGGGGGAATGCTGCGCGTAAGTGAAAAAAAAGTTTATATAATTATATTTCGAAGCAGTCTTAACTGATATACTTTTTCTTGATGTATTCGAGAACAATAAAATATCATGTGTTTCGCGACTTTCAATGATTGCCGGCTCAAATATTATGGCAATGTCGCAATTTTGTCGCAGGGGAGTTTCCATACAAAAGTAATCAGCTGTGTCGCCAGGTGGTAAATTTTGAAACAAATGCGACATTTCTAACAACTTTGCGACGTTTCATGAATCCCACTAATATACTTTTAAAATTCGAAACTCAAACTCACACACAATGTGTCAATCAAACAACAAAAGTTCTGAACAATTTGATTTTTTTTATTTTAATTTTTTTTGTGATTTAGAGAAGGTTTTTACCTCGTAATGTTTTTATTATGATAATTTCTATGAAATACGATGCAAAAAATGTGCCATACTGCGTTTCTCTTATATTTTTTTTATATTCCCTGTCCATCATTCAATAATAAAAGGTTTGCTCAAAAAACAGTTTTCTCGCCCTCTTGACCAGATATCGAAAATAACCGTCACCAAGTGTCTTGTATGGTGTTTACCACTGACACAAACACTCATCTCTCAAGCAAAGAGTGTTTCTCACCGTGACATATCACTCTGTGCGATCTTTTTGTGTTTTTGTGTTGTGGGTTATTTATCAATATAATATTGTGGGTTATTTATCAACTGCTAAAATTTCCCTTAGGCAAAGTCCCGTTGGCAGGGACTTTTATTTTTAAGTGTATTAATTTGTGGACACTATAAGTGGGCGTACGTAAGCAAGGGTAAAAATAAAAATAAAAACAAAGATGCGTAAGGATAAATGCAAAAATTAAGATCAAGGTAAATTTAAAAATGTTACTAATATAAGGACGTTTGTGGGTAACCGCGTTCTAACACTTATTTTTCCTCTTCCAGCAATAAGTGTCCGTGTCCAACAGCAACGGAAAAAGATATGCAAATAACCATTTCCCACTGAGAGGAGCACACATCTACAAAAAATAAACCACCTGTTCTGTTTTGTGGGTTATGTTTTCTTTTAAATAGTGACGGTTATTTTGGGACACTTTCAAAGTGGAGAGGGATATTTTCGACCTCTGCTCTTGACAACCTCAGCTCCCTTAGCAAGGCACTATGTGTAGGTTCGTGTGTGTGTGCAAAGCTGTTGTAAGGGAGATAAGGGAGTGTCAAAACCCTAATGTCACTAATGAGCAAACCTTTAATTATTGAATCATGTTCTCTGTCAGCCTTTTGCTTATTATTCTCTTGATTGTGATCTGGCTGTCATTTATGAAATTTCAAAAAAACGATTGCCTGGCGTCCATATTATAATATTGGCTAAACAGTTGGAACATTTAAACCTTGCCTTATTCTAATTTGTAAACTTGTCAAATTGCGCGTTTTTTAACGTACGAGAGCCAAGGATGACTTCGACTTCTGGCAACACCACAAACAGCTGGCCGTCGGTCAAAGAAAAAAAGGTCTACAAAATGTGATGAAGTGTCCTTATATTTATCCAGCCCAGTATCCTCCCTGAAGTCGAACCCATTAGAAGAATGGAAGGAGCTGAAAACTGCGTTACCTTTGTTGTATAAACAAGCACGATATATTTACATATACATAGTTGCAACATCTGTTCCTTGCGAACGATTGTTTGTAAAGAAATCGGTTGACTGGCAAACATCTGTAAAAACTTCTATTCTTGGGAAGTACAACAAAAGATGACTTTTTCGCTGAAACATTTGTTAATAAATTTGTTCTTAAATAAGATTAACTTGTAAGTGTATATGTATCTGTGTAAATACCATTCATCATTAAACATATAGTTCTGCTATGTAACGGAGTTTGATTTATTTTAAGTCCCTTTATTATTAAATTTTATTATTCGGAGTTTAGGATTCCCAGAGGATGATTAACTTGTGATTTAGAAAAATAATAATTTAACTTAATACGGAATACACCATGAGTACCGATACGAGTAGGTATCGATACTTTAGGTCCGATATTTTTCAGGCATCGATACTTTTTTTCGATACTACTTCCAAGTAAACCATCAAACATCAAGACAAAAAGTAAGCGCTTACCAAAAAAAAAAAAGTTTTTGCTGGGAGGTTAAACAAATTTGATTAGTACAGTATCTTTTAGAGCAGTAATAGCTTTAAGATTACTTTTATTTTTTGTTGTTTGTGTGAAATATTTTATTTTGATCAGTATTTTTCTTTTAATGAAACTATGTTAAAATAAAAGTGAAAAAAAATATTGGTGAGAACACCCTGAAAAAAAATCCTGGCTACGGCCCTGGTTTCTGTCATTTATTTATAACTAGGGCCCTATTGCGCCAACGAATATGCATTTTAGCAAATTATCGAACTTGCCCAAAGTTTGGAGTAAGTAAAATATCACTCAAAATCATAGATAAGCGTTGCACCAAAATTTGAAATGCTTAGCGAAAAGATTTTAGCGGATAAGTGATAAGTTATGCAAATTATCAAAATTTATTAGCATTTCGTTGCACCAAAAATTTCGATTTATCACTTGTCATTTTTCATTTTGATAACTTATGCTTGAAATACAATACCGGCGAACGGCAAACTTCGCCGAATTGCGCGATGCTGTCGTTCACCGTTCGCCCAGCTATTTCGCCTACTTAAACAGAATTAGAGCGGTAGCGAAAACAGCTGATCCCATTTGGTCGCCTTTATAATTTGGGTGACCATATTTAGAAAAAACTAAACCATATTTAGAAATGAGGAAATGATAACAAATATAAATGTAAAACAAAGAAAGATTATTATAAATAATTTGTTTCAAGCCAGATTTAACGATCCACAACTATATTTTTCAAACAACAAAAAAAAATCGTGTTTAGGTTGTTTTCTTTTAAAACTTTGAAAGCAAAAAACAAATACGGCCACCTTTGGCACGCACAGCTGTCATCGCCCAGCAGGGCGATAGAAATAAATCTATCGCCATGAAACGCCGCCAAGCGAACTTCGTATTTCGCTTTGGCTGTGTTCAATTTCATATGCTTGCGGGTGTTCTAATTTTGACAGCGCGAATTTCGCTGTGGTGAGTTCGCCGTTCGCCGGCATTGTATTTCAGCTATTAAGCATTATTTTGCCAAAAATAATTTTACCTATCATACCAGTGACAAGTTACATTTATTCAGTCTGAATGAATTTATCAGTGCTTTAACACGTGATTCGATAAAATATTGATACAAAAAATACTTCGATTCGAAATATTAAATTTATTAGAGGAAAATAAAAGCCGTGTCATAAAAGAACAAATCAACCAAAGTTTATATATTGGTGTAGTAGAAAAATTTCGGCTATCTCGTGGCCAATTTGAAAAAATTTTATTAAAAATTGGAGCGAACTATAATAATGGTATGGACAAATGCATGGGGTCCACAAATTAGCGCTATGTAGAGTAGTCCATCGAGTGGCAAATGCGGTATAAACAAATTGATGGATGAAACTATTTGTTGGCCGGAATTTACGCAAAATATTGCCACCCAATTTTTCAACATTGGTGGATTTCCTTAAGTCGCAGGGCGCATTGATGGAGCTATGATAAACATAGACGCCCCTAAGGTCACTGAGTACCAATTTGTTAATCGGTACGGGAATCATGCAATTAATACAATGTGTTTTTTGTGTTTTTGTTACTGAATTATTTTGGAAAGATCCAAATAAATAATCCTAAACTAAATATTGTTATTTATATGAACATACATATCATAGTCAAGACGGACTTACTTTTTTTCCTTAATAATTTTTAAGACAGTCAATTTATGTAGAAAAATATAGTTATTTATATAAACATAAATATCATAGTCAAGACGGACTTACTTTTTTTCGTAACAATTTTTAAGACAGCCACTTTATTGGATTTGCTTTGTGCGCACGACATAGTAAGAAAAAAACAGAAGTTGAAAATGTTTATCAAATCGCACATGTGGTTGCCTAAGTTTTCCATTAAGAAATGGTAATCATTTTAGCTAAGCACATTATTCAAAAAGTTCTCTATCTGAAAAGCTAAAGAAATTAGCAGTGCAATGGTTATCAAATCGACTTATCCGAAAAAAAATCTTGTCAGTTACTCATTATTTTATATGTTGATAAGTTTTTTTTTTTGATAGGTATAAAGTGCAACACTTATCAACTTTACTTTTCACAAAAAAGGCTTATCCAGAAGTTATAAAGTGATAAGTGATAAGCCGTTGGTGCGATTGGGCCCAGTTGTATATATCGTTTGTTATTGAAATATACGAGTGGAAGATGGTCTTTTTTTAAAATATTCTCAAGCACGATTTATAAAAATCGTTGTCCGCTCGGTTTATCCTTGATGTAGGGGAACAAAAAGAAACCATTAGTTGCCGGGTCAGGACTGTACGTCGGATGATCCATCAATTCGATGTTTTGAGCGCTTAAGAAAATCATTTGTTTGACTAGATATATGAGAGCGCGCATTGGCTTAATGAAAGACTATTAGTCGTTTTTCGTTGTTCTTCCTCCATTCGTGCAAGACTGTGGTCAAATAAATGGTTGTGTACTACTCAGAATTAACTGTTCTGCGTTTCTCGAAGGCCACTATTGCCACATGTCCCGTTATTGCAAAGAAACAACCAACCATTTGTTTCAAAGTTCTTCTTGCGCGAACCGCTTTTGTTGGTTTTTTCTTATTTTGAACATATTTTAAACTCTCGTTTGTATGATTTCCGATTTTGAGGTATAAATAAAAAAAAAATTTCTAACAAAATTTTCTTTAAAATGATTATCTGTAGAAAATTAATCAAGGTGAATAAAACTGGGTTTTATTAATACAAAATTGTAGAACATACGAATTAAAAAATTATATTTCCGCATCTCACCAAATCAAGTAATGATATTTCCCTTGGGATCCAGGTCTAAACACGGCAGTCCGACGACACGACACGACAAAATGGGATATTTCCAAATTAAATTATTTTTTCTTTATTTACAGAATTGCTAACTATACAAGGGTTATATTGCTATATACTTTGCGAAAGTTTTTTAAGTTAATTTGTAAAAAGGTGTTTTGTGTTAATTCATTTCCAAGGTAGTAATAAATCTTTCTATGAAACCATTCTTTTAATTTGTTTCATTGGAACTTTGAAACGTGCTCGTACTGCAAAATGTTCTGAATAAAAAATTACAAGTTTTACAATGCCAACGTCAGATCGACTCAAATGACATTAGTGCTGCAAAATCTAAAGACTTAGTTAGTGCCCCTCGTATTTGAAAAGTGGGAGCTCAAACCGGTTTCTATTAATTTTAAGATATTAATTCGGTACTTTAAATGCTTTTACTAACGCGCTTTTGAAAAAAGTCGAGTAGCTAAACACCCTAGCGTACAGAGATACTTCGTTGTATATTTTCAAAGTTAATACTTTTGAATATTCTCACAAACAATTTTCAATTTTCATAATTAATTTTTCGGCTACTTATTTATTTTATTTAGCAGAAATATATAAGAATCAAAAGTACTTCACAGCCATAATCAAAAGCAAGTATTTACTCAAAGTAAATTTTTAGTTCAGAGCCTGTGGTCTGCTGTAATAGAACAAGTAAATTCCTCTTGATTTTTTTTGTAGAACCTGTTACGAGTACTACGTTTATGCGTTTGACCTTTCACAAAATAATTTCATGAAACGTAGTTAAAATACATGTACTCAATACATGAAATGGTCTTTATGCAGATATTTTTACTGCATTTCATGAAATAGGCCATTCCATGTAAAAGAGGAAAACGCCATTAATTGTCCGATATCAGTAGTAACCACTTGATAAATGACTGCATTTCATTAACCTGTTGAAAAATACTAAAAAGAGAAAAATAAACTGTAATTTTTGTCTATGGAACCGTTTACTTCACACATAATAACTTTGCGCCAGTCACAAGAACTTGTCCAAGCAGTCACAAATTTAAATATTTTTTAAAATGTCTTTAAATACTATTTTAGCCAAATTTTTATGAAAACGAAAGGGTTATATTTTACAACAAAAAAATCTGCCTTCAAAATTAAGTGTTTGAGTGCACAAAGGTTAAATAGAGTTATTTTCAGAGTCCCACCAGTCACATTTATTCAAATGATAGTTACATAGAACTAAGAAATCGTTTGCTATTTTTTGAAGGGAATTTCATACATTATTGTATTGTATTGTATTGTAGTGTATTGTATTATAATTGTCCCACCAGTCATAATGGAATGGCCCAAATGATTTCGTAAAATGACAAGGGCATAAATATGTGATGGGCTGCAAATAATTTATAACTTAAGTTGTTGGTTGCTAATTTATAACTTAAGTTGCTGGTGAAACCGGCAGTTGAAATGAAGAATGTGTTCAAACATGAGAATAAGAATGGAAGCAAGTAAGAACCGAAATGAAGAAACAGAGTTTAAAAGTTTAGCTCAGTACGTATTCGTGTAGTATTACATGCTGTCCCAAAAATACTATTGGGGAGCTCACGACATGTAGCAATGCGTGAACTCCCTGAATATACATATGTATCTAACTGCAACACCCGAATTACATAGTTATAATGCTTCACCGATTTGTTGTCGAATCCAATCTTCCCTTAGAGAAATATAAGTGGACGTATTGAAAGGAGTGTATGAAATCTTTGAAATCAGGGCGCAGTGAATTTATTTACGGATGGATTAAGTTTAGACACCCTTACGTGTTCCACGAGCAGCTCATCATCCTCAAAATTGGACTCGCAAATTACTGCAATGCGGAAAATTTCGCATAGCGATCATAACATTGCGAGGTGTTTTATGAAGGTTATGTCATGGAACAATCCGGAAATATCGTTACATAATAGCCACTCTGTCATTAACAAAAAGGACGAATTTCAAACATGTTTTTTTCTCTACGGAAATGTGAGGAAACCGCAATTAACACAGGCGCTCCGGTGTATTATATCCGGTTTCTTCCTACATGGGAACTTTTCTGAAGCCGGCCCCTATTGAAAAGAAGAGATCGAAAAACCGCTGTATGCGTCTAGTGTATTACGTGTGGTTTGGATCCCATCTTTTCCTCAAAGATGGATCGCAGGCGTTAAGGCTGGAACGATCACTAAGGTTCCGATTTCAGCCCAACTTCCTGTCAAGAACTACACCATTATCTAATAATTCCTCGTGGAAACAACCATTTCGGTCTTGGATGCAGAGTGTCAAGATTTGGCGATTTAGCGCCAATTTGGCGATTTTATTTGGATATTTGCGCGTAAAAATGTAGGAAATCGCCATTGGCGGTAATTTTACAGAAGAGGCTAATGAACTGCGTGATAAACTTGACTTTAGAAGCATATTAAAAGACTGTCAAAAATGTTTAATCACCCTAATCGAAGAACCTTTGAAACGATTACCTAGTCAATTAAATACTTTTAAAAAAGCTTTGATTTTGTCTCCAGAAAAGTGTGTGAATCACAAGAGGGCGAGTTTCAGGGACCTACCAATTCACTATTTGACTGTGAAGGAAAGAAAAGCAGCGGAAACTGAATATTTAAATCTTTTAACTTTCCCATGGAATAACTTTTCTCAGAACCATTCTATCCGACTCTGAAGAATTTCGGATAATTGCTTACGGAGTGAAAACCGCAACAGGCAATAAAATGTTCGAAATATAAGTAAATTCATATTATTATCCTTGCCGCACTCACATGCTTTGTTGAGCGCCTTCTTTCCGTAATTAATTCAACAAAAACTATGATTCGAAATACGATGAGGTTGGAAAGCCTTAATTCAATAGTTCGAATAAAGTGTTATATGAAGGCTAATAGTTTCTGCTGCAAAACATTTCCAATATCAAACAGTATGTTTTCAAGTTTGAATACCTCAATATATGACAACAACATAAATGTAAATCATTCAGACATTTTAGGTGATTTTGAAGAAATTGTGGAAATAGCTGTTTATAATAATAATAATTTATAATATGTTTTATTTAATTTTTAGCGCCGCGCTTTTAAAAGCGGATTGTGCGATTAATCAATTAATATGAGTTATAATAAATTTAGTAATTGCGCGTATTTTTAAAGGAAATTGTGAGTACATCATTATATAAGTTATTTGTGTTATTTATTATTACCCTCTGATTAATATATTCGTTTTTGGGTTTAAAAACTATAATATAACAAGATCTCATTTTTAAAATAAAAGATTTGTTAAATGGATTTCATTAATTTTATTTAAAAAAAATTGGCGATTTTTGGCGATTTATTTTTCCAAAATTGCGCTTTTTTTAAAACGATCTAGGCACCCTGCTTGGAGGAGTTAGCGTTAAGTCTACTTTCCCTATTGGAGCAGTTTACGGCACAGAGGGCGTTCTGTAGGAGTTTGTTTAATGTTTGGAGATGCTTATGACCTCGGAAGAACTGTATTTACTGTAAGGTTCCAGAGTAGTGGATGGAACACATTTCCCTGAGAGTTACATCTTTTTGCATATATAGTCACGAACACGCTCCAATCTCTGTTGAGATTGTATTTATAGCAAGTAGGAGCTTTACAAATTCCACCAGAGGCCGGTCTAGGTGCACTTGAATGAGTGTACTGACAACGATTTCCGGAAAGATGCTATTGCGGGCCCACAGTTGCCCCTTGTAATGCGTATACAATGGTAATACTCTTAGGGCCAGTTTTTCAGTGCCAGTTTAAACTTAGTTTAAGTAAACTGAGTTTAAATTGGATAGCTGGCTGGCATTTGATTGGCTGATCTTAGTTTAAACCAGCCAGATCGGGCGTTTAAAGTGAGTTTAAACCACGACCGTGCACTGAAAAACTGGCCCTTATACACAATAGATACATTACACGTACTATATACATATGTATAATAATAATAGTGGAATTCCCGCTTCTCTGTATTCAGTGTATCTTGCATAAGTTTAACTAAATGAGCGTGTGATTTGTTGTTGGTAGCGGCGCAATAAATAAAACAACAATCACACACTCATCCAGTTACACTTACGTAAGATACAACGAATACACAGAAGCGCGAATTCCACTAATGTCACGTTAAAGAATAAATTGGAATGCATGCATAATTTAGCCATTGACATCGAAGTGCATACGCCGGCTCAGGGATTATAAATGAAGTTTTCGAAAACCACCAAACGCCAGAAAAAAATGTACCAAATCAAATAAAAATGTACCAACGAAAAATAACGAATGTTAAGCAAATAAGCAACACCTTCAACAAAAAATTTGCAAAAATTACCGGTAAGCCCTGGGTACATTAGCGCACACAAGGGGTGGGTTTTGGGGTCAAACCCCCCCTAAATCTAATAACCTGAAATAAAAACAGTATCCTAAAGCCGGCTCTCAAGAAAATTAACAAGAAATATTTTTTATCAAAAGGCACTTTGCTTTTGCTGTAAATTTTCTTGAAGAAATAAATATACGAGCATTTTTTTCTTGGGAGATGCACACTTATTTAAGAAATTTTGATAGAAGAAAATTTCTATTCCATTTCTTGTGCGTAATTTTATATGAATTTTTCGTTTTTATTGAGAGCTCTTAAAAGTTTAACTTCGAATGAAACCATTGTCCTAAAAATATGCAATGCATACTCACTTACTGTTGTTTTTTACACCTTGCAGCCTAAAAGAGTTTACCACTGATATGTACTTAACAAGGATTCGAAGATTTAATTTACCAACTTCGAATTCGTTCCACCAAAATTACCTAAATAATAAAAATGACATCCATTTAATTTTTCCCAAAAATCACCAAATCAATCGAAAACCAGAAACCAGAAATTGAGGAAAATGAACATTAATTAATTAATTAATTTTTTTAATTTTTTTATTACTTTTGAAAGTTGAGCGCATCTTGTGTTTATAGAACTTTATATTAAACAAGTAATTTTCAAAAAAAATCGATCGAAAAATATTGATTTTCGAGAATTCCATACCATTTCCAAGAAAAGTTTTTTTCCCCATACAAAATACATGGAAATCTTTGAGCCCTTTGAGCGACCTCTAAATATTTTTTGATTTCAAAGTAAAAAAATAGGGATACACTTTTTTTTCGATATAGAACAATCCTAGGGGGTGAGAGCATAAAAATTCCGAGTTTTCTATTTTACATGCATTTTTGGACCACCCTAATGTACATACATAAATATGTATTAAAAGTACCCTGCAGTGAAAAGCTAAACCAGTATGCACAAATTCCAGTTCATGAACTATTATTTAAGAATAAAAGTCATACCAGTTCGTTAGGAACCATAATTATACCAGTTCCGCACAGAAAAAAGTAAACTAGTTGGTGGAAATTCTAGTTCGAAAACTGGTATTAAATGGGAGAGTCATACCAGTTCGTCATGGACTATAATTATACCAGTTCTCCGCAGCGAAATGCCAAACCAGCCAGTATAAATACTAGTTCACTAACCAGTATGTGCTAAAGCGACGGCCTACCATTTCGGCGATTTCGTACAACTTATGCGATCAGCGACATCTGTCTTTGAATAGGCATACCCAAAACTAAAACGTGGTTAATTGCTTTGATCACAAATGTCGGCTGTGGCGTCGAGTGAAGACTACCGATTCTGGTTCTGAAATCTCAGGTTCGAGTGCGCGTGGAGGTTGTTAAAGTAAAGTAAGTAAATTAATTTAAATAATTATTTCAATTTAAATATAACATAAAAATTGTACATAAATTTAATTTGATTTGGAAAAAACCTAAATACTCAAATACCATAAAAAAATTAAAATAAATAATTTTTTTTTAATATTTTTATTGAGCTTGTACCATAATAATTTTTTGTTCTTTTTAAAAAAATAAATTTAAAAATTACATAGGAGATATAAATAAAAAAATAAACAAATAAAAAAAAAGAAAAAATAAAAAAACATTCGCCCACTGAGATTCGAACTCGGATCTCTTGATTTGGCGTGCCAAAGCTTTACTCTGTCGACCATTGCCACTGTTGCAGCGCCGCGAGCAAAATGGCATACTTATGCTTTTCACGGGGGATGAATAGGCAGTCTATCCCGTCAACTGGTATGATGCTACTAGTATCTCTACTGGTAGCGTGCTGATGCAGGAGCGGACAATTGACATCTCCTATGACACCGCCATGTTAAAAATACCAGTCGCTATCATTGAAAAAGGATACAACGTGAACTAGTTGGGCTGAATCGCAAACTGGTAGCATTCTGGTTCACAACTGGTAGCTTTCCCTGCAGGGTAGTAGATGGCCTATGCATACATATCATTCCAATACTTGGTTCCATAGTATTTTTCTTATTCAATGTCAAAAAAATAGTTCATTCGAAATCACATTTCTTAGTTGTACTCAGCGTTGCCATTTTGATACAATTGTATTATTTTTGATACTTTTTCTTCTAAATTTTAAGATTAGATACTTTGATACTTTTTTATTCACAAATGCCCCATTATGATACTTTTCGCTGGAAGAAATGAATTTTTGAAAACTATGAATAATACTACTAGTTTAAAGGCAAATAATTTTTTTCTTTTTCTGTAAAGTCTTAAAATTTTATATGTTGATATTTATAAGTTTTATTTGGTAACTCTTATAAGGGAAATACAACCCCAAATTTCTTTGCACACGCTGCTGTTATAGGGCCCCTAAACCACACAAAAACATTGCGCAATATCGGACTTGCGTCGGTCGTTTGTGTGGTGTATGAGGTTGTTTGTACTAAATTACACAGTTATTTCGCTAAAATCAAAATCATTTTGATATTTTGCTCATGCTTGTGTTATTGTACAAGAATTTGTGTTGTGTATGGCAACTACTGCGTAATTTTTAGTCTAGTTTTCATTTTGGTGTCCAGGGCCCTATTGCACCAACGAATTATCATTAGCATTTTAGCAAATTATCGAACTTACGCAAAGTTTTGTGTTTCACCAACATGATAAGGCAAAGTCACTCAATTGAGTATTGATAAGTAAAATATCACGCAAAATCATAGATAAGCGTTGCACCAAAATGAAATGCTTAGCGAAAAGATTTTAGCGGATAAGTGATAAGTTATGCAAATTATCAAAATTTATTAGCATTTCGTTGCACCAAAAATTTCGATTTATCACTTGTCATTTTTCATTTTGATAACTCAAGCATTATTTTGCTAAAAATAATTTTACCTATCATACCAGTGACAAGTTACATTTATTCAGTCTGAATGAATTAATCAGTGCTTTAACACGTGATTCGATAAAATATTGATACAAAAAATACTTCGATTCGAAATATTAAATTTATTAGAAGAAAATAAAAGCCGTGTCATAAAAGAACAAATCAACCACAGTTTATATATTGGTGTAGTAGAAAAATTTCGGCAATCTCGTGGCCAATTTGAAAAAATTTTATTAAAAAGTGGAGCGAGCTATAATAATGGCATGGTCAAATGCATGGGGTCCACAAATTAGCGCTATGTAGAGTAATCCATCGAGTGGCAANCAAACATTGTGAGTATGCAGTTTTGTAGCCCATTCAATTTTATTTCAATGGAGTGAAAATTTGAAGTAACTAGGACTTACTATTGATTTTTGGAAGATGTTGCGGATTTTCTTCATAAAAAAAAATGCTCAAACAAACTTTGTTTGGAAGAAAATGCGAATAACAAAAAAATGTCAAATAGCAACATTTACCTAGCTACTTCAAATTTGCACTTTATTATACTAAAATTTAAAAAACTGCGTACTCAAATAAATTCTAAAAAATTAAGCAGTTTCAAATTTTTATGAACATATGTTAAAATTGCGGAAAAATTAAAAGGAACCGGCCAAAAACGGCCGACGCCGATGCCGATGCCGATTCTTTTGGCCGATACTAGCCGATGCCGATTAATCGGTCGGACACTACCATAAAGTCGCTTTTCTCCCGTTCTGGGTTTTTTAGCAGGGATGTGAACCGGTTTTGAACCGGAAAACCGCTTTTTTCTATTAAACAACTGAACCATTAACCGAACCAAAATTTTCCACAAATGTTTGATCCGAACCGAAAACCGAACCACTTTCCATAAAGGTTTAAAGGTTCATTTCAACCAAGTTTTAATAGATAAATGTACCCACTTTTTTCTTTTTGTTAAAAATGGTAATACCTACCATGTGACAGAAAGACAGAAGAAATACGTTTATGATACAATTTTGGGAAACGGGCGTGGCACCGCCCACTTATGATCGCATATATGTATCTCGGTAACTGGTCTACCAATTTATACGAAACTCGGTATGGCTATTATGCTTGCCAAGTAAAAGCAAAACGTTGAAAAGTATTGAAATCAGACTAAAATTGAGGCCGCTTTTCATATAACGGTAAATTTCCGAAATGCTTGAAACTTCAATATGTATTTCGAAATTTAAGTACGCTAAATTACTCAAAATTGATACACCCCGGCTTACCATGTTGCGTTGGCTTTCGGAAAGGTGAAAATCATATATTTAATACTTGCCCCGGGTATTTAATGTTCGGCTCCGCCCGAACTTAAAATTTATTACTTGTTTGTCAACCGAACCGAACCGAAACCCCGGTTCAAAGACCAAAAAAACCGCTTTGACGAACCAATCCAAAAGTGCAAAAACGGTTCGAACCGCTGAACCGAACCGACAAAATTTTTCATCCGGTTCACGTCCCTGNCAAAAACATTGCGCAATATCGGACTTGCGTCGGTCGTTTGTGTGGTGTATGAGGTTGTTTGTACTAAATTACACAGTTATTTCGCTAAAATCAAAATCATTTTGATATTTTGCTCATGCTTGTGTTATTGTACAAGAATTTGTGTTGTGTATGGCAACTACTGCGTAATTTTTAGTCTAGTTTTCATTTTGGTGTCCAGGGCCCTATTGCACCAACGAATTATCATTAGCATTTTAGCAAATTATCGAACTTACGCAAAGTTTTGTGTTTCACCAACATGATAAGGCAAAGTCACTCAATTGAGTATTGATAAGTAAAATATCACGCAAAATCATAGATAAGCGTTGCACCAAAATGAAATGCTTAGCGAAAAGATTTTAGCGGATAAGTGATAAGTTATGCAAATTATCAAAATTTATTAGCATTTCGTTGCACCAAAAATTTCGATTTATCACTTGTCATTTTTCATTTTGATAACTCAAGCATTATTTTGCTAAAAATAATTTTACCTATCATACCAGTGACAAGTTACATTTATTCAGTCTGAATGAATTAATCAGTGCTTTAACACGTGATTCGATAAAATATTGATACAAAAAATACTTCGATTCGAAATATTAAATTTATTAGAAGAAAATAAAAGCCGTGTCATAAAAGAACAAATCAACCACAGTTTATATATTGGTGTAGTAGAAAAATTTCGGCAATCTCGTGGCCAATTTGAAAAAATTTTATTAAAAAGTGGAGCGAGCTATAATAATGGCATGGTCAAATGCATGGGGTCCACAAATTAGCGCTATGTAGAGTAATCCATCGAGTGGCAAATGCGGTGATAAACAAATTGATGGATGAAACTATTTGTTGGCCGGAATTTACGCAAAATATTGCCACCCAATTTTTCAACATTGGTGGATTTCCTTAGGTTGCAGGGTGCATTGATGGAACTATGATAAAGATAGACGCCCCTAAGGTTAATGAGTACCAATTTGTCAATCGGTACGGAAATTAATGCAATGTGGTTTTTGTGTTTATGTTACTGAATTATTTTGGAAAGATCTAAATAAATAATCCTGAAATGTAGAAAAATATAGTTATTTATATAAACATACATATGATGGCCAACACGGACTTACTTTTTTCCTTAATAACTTTTATGACAGCCAATTTATTGGCTTTGCTTTGTGCGCGCGACATAGTAAGAAAAAAGAGAGGTTGAAAATGTTTATCAAATCACACATGGGCTTGCTAAGCCTTCATTTTCCGGAAACGATAATCATTTTAGCTAAGCACATTCTCGAAAAGATCTCTATTTGAAAAGCCAAAGAAATTAGCTGTGCAATGGTTATCAAATCGACTTATCCAAAAAACTTCTCAGTTACTAATTTTTTGATAAGTAAAAAGTGCAACACTTATCAACTTTACTTTTCAAAAAAAGGCTTATCCAAAGGATGTAAAGTGATAAGTGATAAGCCGTTGGTGCAATTGGGCCCAGGTCATGCTGTAAAATATGGATAAGAGCGTAGAAAAAAAATAAAATGATCTGTTTTTCTTAAGGAAAGTAATATTAAATTTTTTTATTACTATGGATTTAATTATAAAATTTTATTTATTATTTGGTTTTCAAATAAAACTTTAAAAAATAACAGTTGTATTTGCTTTTGATACTTTTAGATATTTTTTCTGCTTGGCAACTGATACTTTTTTCCTCAAGCTCGCGGCAACGCTGGTTGTACTCATCATAGTAGCAGTAAAAATATGCAGCTTCTGCTGACTAGAAAGATGTTGTATTGAATACAATTTGTTAATAAACTGTAACCGTAGATTTTTAATGATAAAAGTATTTTTATAATGTAAGGATTTATGAATTCAGCGATTAATTCAAGGATAATCGTAACAATACTTACAGTAACCACATTTTAGCATTCTTTGGCTATTTTCCTTTCGTTTATTTAATGTTTCCTATTTTTTATGAAAGTGTAGCTCGTTATCTAACAAAAACCATGTTAGTAAAAATTTCAAACTTTTTCTTCAAACATTGTGAGTATGCAGTTTTGTAGCCCATTCAATTTTATTTCAATGGAGTGAAAATTTGAAGTAACTAGGACTTACTATTGATTTTTGGAAGATGTTGCGGATTTTCTTCATAAAAAAAAATGCTCAAACAAACTTTGTTTGGAAGAAAATGCGAATAACAAAAAAATGTCAAATAGCAACATTTACCTAGCTACTTCAAATTTGCACTTTATTATACTAAAATTTAAAAAACTGCGTACTCAAATAAATTCTAAAAAATTAAGCAGTTTCAAATTTTTATGAACATATGTTAAAATTGCGGAAAAATTAAAAGGAACCGGCCAAAAACGGCCGACGCCGATGCCGATGCCGATTCTTTTGGCCGATACTAGCCGATGCCGATTAATCGGTCGGACACTACCATAAAGTCGCTTTTCTCCCGTTCTGGGTTTTTTAGCAGGGATGTGAACCGGTTTTGAACCGGAAAACCGCTTTTTTCTATTAAACAACTGAACCATTAACCGAACCAAAATTTTCCACAAATGTTTGATCCGAACCGAAAACCGAACCACTTTCCATAAAGGTTTAAAGGTTCATTTCAACCAAGTTTTAATAGATAAATGTACCCACTTTTTTCTTTTTGTTAAAAATGGTAATACCTACCATGTGACAGAAAGACAGAAGAAATACGTTTATGATACAATTTTGGGAAACGGGCGTGGCACCGCCCACTTATGATCGCATATATGTATCTCGGTAACTGGTCTACCAATTTATACGAAACTCGGTATGGCTATTATGCTTGCCAAGTAAAAGCAAAACGTTGAAAAGTATTGAAATCAGACTAAAATTGAGGCCGCTTTTCATATAACGGTAAATTTCCGAAATGCTTGAAACTTCAATATGTATTTCGAAATTTAAGTACGCTAAATTACTCAAAATTGATACACCCCGGCTTACCATGTTGCGTTGGCTTTCGGAAAGGTGAAAATCATATATTTAATACTTGCCCCGGGTATTTAATGTTCGGCTCCGCCCGAACTTAAAATTTATTACTTGTTTGTCAACCGAACCGAACCGAAACCCCGGTTCAAAGACCAAAAAAACCGCTTTGACGAACCAATCCAAAAGTGCAAAAACGGTTCGAACCGCTGAACCGAACCGACAAAATTTTTCATCCGGTTCACGTCCCTGTTTTTTAGGTTAATTCGTTCTCCCTTTAAATGAGCAAAATATTAACGTGTGTTGGATTTTGAATTTTCTGAGTTACGACGTTCTTTCAGCAGATGAGCGATATATGCCAGAAGCCCGAATTTGTAAATTTATCAGTTTTGAGTTATGGGGTTGACTTGATTAACCTTTGGATGTTCTATGTTATACCAAAACCCAGAATACCATAAATATTTTACAATTTCAATTGCATAAATGTAGAGTTAAGTCTCGTAAAAAAAACTTCCAAACTAGATTTCGCAAAATTTTCATTTTTACACATTCATATTTCTAACATACGGGCGGCGATATGATATTTCTAATCTATATGTACTTCATCACATTTTTAAATCAGATATCAAGTAAATTAAAAAAGATTACCTACACTTGGAATGGGTTAGATAAAACATGAAAATAGCAATTTAGCGTTTTGACGTGAAGGAAAAACCAATAAGCGAACTAGTTGTCAAAAGTTCCAAATTTGTATGAGGAGTTACTTAGTACAAACTGTGAGTACACTAAGCATATTCAAGCGCGTTAATTAAACTGAATTTAATTAAAAAAGTTTAAAGAGGTTTGCTGGTCAACTATGCGCATGAATTCTTTTATTGTTAAAAACACTATTACCAATATTCAAAAATCAATTTAATAATTTCATTCAACCTGGTTAAAAATAAATTTTTTTCTCGAGGAATGCTGATTTTTGTTATAAACTCATTAAAATGTTTCGAGTAATTCATTAAAGGCACAAATGTACTTTCATATAAAAAAAAGTGAGTAAACGTACATTGACACTTACGAGAACTCACTACCGGACAAACTGGATTCGAAGCCGCTTTTTTAAGCGAACGCCAAAATTAACAAGTCTTAATCGATTTGGTAAGATATATCACAGAATATACGAGCACGTTTTGACTGCGTTAAACATCAGCAACGTAACGGTTTTAACGCGCTTATCGTTTGACTAAAAGGAGCCTACCTATTACCCGTCGTATAAGTACTAAATCTGAGTCGCTCTACATTTTAAATGTAAATTTTTTTGACTGCGGATGTTGACGCGTTTAAATTCACCTGCCCACTAAACACGCTTTAAATTATCTCTATTATCTCCGTATACAGTATTATCAGTTTATTTGATCATATTACGTTACCACTGCAATGCCTTCAATGTTCTTTGCATTGAAATTTGTACAGCAGAGATGCCATGTTGAGATTTCTTACACCCAAAAATCTAATTTATGTATTTTCATTTTATTAGCTGAGACCCTTGAGTAATATTCGGAAAATTTTTTTAGGACTTGTTGGAGAATACATTAAGGAATGTGATTGATCCTTTTTAGCTACATATGCCCGTTCACCAGGATCTTTGCCGAGAGGAAGGCAGTAGGTGTACCAATGGCCACCTTTGAATAGTTTCTTAGAGATCACATCACTGTAGTAGCGAATAAATGCGGGAACAATCTTCAGTCCTGTGAAACCTCTGGGATTAGCCGGCCAAAAGCAACATGTTCTTTTTTAACCAAGTGATTGTTTGATATTTGTCATGGTAAATACAACGTCGATGTTGATCATTTCAAAGTAAATAAGTATATTATGTAACATTTCTCTGGTTCAGTTCAAACCAAACAAAATTTTGGTTGTCACAATGTGAATATTGGTTATTTAAACTAAAACCATTGTTGTTCTATACGTTAACAAAGGAGCAAATAAAATAATGAAAAAAAAAATATTGTAAAACAAGCTTTATTTAACATGAGCACTCAAATGAACAGAATGAAATAAAACGGCGTAACAAGAAATTTTTTGGAAAGTTTTTTTTTTAAACTGCACTAAAATTAATTAAATAAAATAAGTTTAGGCTTTCGTTAAAGTTACTAAAAGGTGACAGGTAATAAGATCAACGGAAATAAGGTCAATTGACTTTATTTCTCACCTTTCCTTTTTAAAAGCGAAATAAAATCCATTGACATTATTGCCCTTTCAAGCATTAAATTTGCTTAGCTTCGCGGCGGCCCGCGACCGGCACGCCACACCACGTCACGCTACGCCGCGGCCCCCCTTCCCCCTCTCCCGCCGTGCTGTAACGCAGGTAGATTTATTTTTTGTATACGTTGAAATCATCGAGGACTTATATTCAATAATATCCCCTATCTGCATATCTGATATAAAAATCCACCTAAGATTTAACTGTCGTCGGTGATATTAATGCTACCTTATATAACGCTTGACAGAAGAATTTAAACTGATATAAATTGGAAATCAAAAGTAATATATCAGTGATGACAGGTAATAAGTGCCAGATGGTTTCTAAAATCACAAATTAGTTTTTGTGCAAATTGCAGATAGAGGGTATTAATGAATTTAAGCCCTCGATATTTCATATTTTTATATTTGTAATTTATTGGAAGATTTCTGCTGTGTTTTGGCAACAACTTGTCTGCAGTAAGAAAGCATATCATTTGTGTTTCAAAATTGTGTGAAAACCAAAAACCAATCAATTAGCTTACATGATGTCGGTTACGATATTAAATAATCAATAATTATTTATACCCGCATTTTGGCACATTGGCTTGTTGAATATACCATCTAATAAATAATGCTGTCGTTCTCCTTAGCTGCGTTTAAATGATGTCACATTGCTGGCGGAGACATGAATACAGGTAAGAACATTCCTTTTCTATAATTGTTTCCTTATAGAAAGGTTGGTTTCTTTTCCACCTTAGACATTCCGAATTTGTTCAAAATATGCTAATTTAAAAAACAGAATTCTTTCAGTGTTCCTCCGGTGTTTTTGGACATGGACTGTTTCTTCAATTTAATAGTGTTCGCTTTATTTTTGTGGAAACGAAACATGTTTTGCAAGTTCTGGATCATTTCTATACTCTTTCTTCAAATATTTCTCGTATTCCTGCTTCTTTTTGCGTTTGTTTTTTCGCATCGTGTTTTTGCTATATTCGTAATAATAATTTTTTAATAAAATCAATTGGTGGCAGTTCATGATTGTGTGTGGATTAATAGCATCACACTGAGGATTTGGCAATATCCTTTTTCATCTATTAAAAAACAACACTTGCGGGGCAATGTTTATTCTAAGAACAATATTTTTTTCTATGAATCGACATACTTTAAGCATTGTTGACGCTATTTCCATTTGAATGAGGAAATAGCGTCAATGACTTTATTTCCAAATTTTTGTTGACTTTATTTCGCTTTTAAAAATGTAATTATTTCCGTTGATCTTGTTACCTGTCACCTACTAAAAGGCAAAAGAAATAACTCAAGTTCTAATGAAAACTCATAACAATTTGCATTGATTTACTTGGTTATTAAAAAAAATGTCACGCGAAGGACGAAGCCGCAGGTTCATATCGTCGTTTAAAGTACAAAACCGCGTATCAACAAAATACAAAACCGCGTTTGTGAGGTTGCATAAATTATTTTCTAGAGAGTAAAAACACCCATATTTCAAAATGAATATCTTTTTATAAAGCAATCGCATTTCTGGCTAGTATATTTCAGGACGAATGGATAAGGCTTGGGCCAAGAGCTTACGTGAGCAAATCCAATTTTTGGCAAAAAATGCCATTTACGCGGTTTTGTACTTTAAACGACTATATGCATGTGTATACATATGCACATACGTATTAATCATGTAGCTATTTCAATAACCACTTTCATGTGTATAAACGAGTGCTAACCAAAAAGAGAAACGTCTTAAAATGAGAATGTGTAAGTTATGTTACACAAAAATGAGAATGTGTTGGTGATAATGCACGGAACAAAATTTGTGTGTTGTATTACCTATAAAAACTTCCGTATGTTTTTAAGTGTTTTTTCATTGGGCCATATTTTTTAGAGCTAAACAACATAGAAACATAAAACATAGAAATAATGTTAACGGCCCTAAGAAAAAAAAATTTGGTAACATTTTTTATATCTTCAAATCTTTTATTTAATTTTTTTTTGATTATATAAAGTTGGATTTCTGAGCAAAAAAGCTAACGTAAAAATATATTTTTATTTTAAAATTAGGTAAAACTGGACATTTAAAAACAAATTTAAAATAACAATTAAACCAAAAGATAAATAATAAAACATACATATTGTATTTGTCATTGCAAGGAGAGCTACTGCAATCCCTGCGGTTTTTCCTCTTGGTAAATGCGTTCTGGACGTGACAAAGGGTGGTATTCCAAATCATCCGGAATCCCCACACATCTATTGTACAATGTGAGCATTGGATTCCATAGTGCAAATTCATATCCTATTTTCGCATAACATTTTTATTAGCATTTGTAGGAGCGTCTGATAGCCCACTTGCGTACATAAATATCAAATACAAAACGTGGTGAGGGACTTGAATTTGAAGATGATGAAGAGTACACAACGTTGGAAGCTGAGAACATGAAGCTAAAGCCTCGATTAGCAATTCTGAATAAGGTTAGTCGTTTTAAACTTTATATCTTTGTTCGTCGACATTATAGGACATGTCATCATTGCAGACTATTGTTGCAGAACAAAACGCCGCAAGCACTGCTGTTCTTGCTAAATATATATCAGCAGTACTGCCCACCGCCGTCGGTGCAATGATTTCGATACCTGGACAAACGCAATCTCGTTGGCATTCCAACAGCTTGCCGACACTTCAGCTATTTCAACTAAAACATGGACTCAAATATGTGATGTAGTATCCCGTGAAGTGTTCCAAAAAATCTATGACGGATTAGCTGTTACAATTACTACTATAATTTTTATCAGTCACGCGTGATAAGAGGTTGTAAAGGTTTTGGAATCGAAGAACCTACTCGAAGAAGGCGATGGTCGCTAAACTATGTGGGCTGATAAAACGTCTTCTGGCATGCCTTTGACGATCGTTAGTCAGACGGAGGCTTCACATACGATATTTAAGACATGGCTGGAATTCGTTAGAGGACAGAGCACAAATTTACAAAATATATATATTTGGGCTGCAGAACGTGAAGGCATATTCAATTCCGATTTTATGGGTCGATTACGGATGGTAACAAAACTTCAGCTGAGTGGCCACCAATATGTATTCTCCTTTGACATGATGTTGGAGAATCGCGGCAACACAACCGTATACCTACTCTATGCTTTTACGCACCTTTGCTAAATTTCTCGCACCTAGACAAAGTGCTTGACAAAGGCAGGAAGCATATCTTCAACATTAAGGTTTAAGGCATGCAATAAAAGAATACAACAAAACCAAAAAATGTTTTCAAAACTATTAAACATAAAAAATTTCACGAATGAAATTCACAATATAAAATAAATTAAAATATCGAAATTGTTTTTATATGTACATTTTTACAAAATGAATCTTAAAGCACCCACAGTAAGTTCTAAACCTATAAATGACTAATAAAAAAAATAATGAATAACAGAAATCCCCAGAAATGTGAACAAGTAAATATTTCGAGAAATCTCTAAAGAGTAGCGAAACTGTATTTCAAAAATAACAAGTATTTATAAGAAAAAAAAACTGTATTAGAAACTTCAATCCTCCTTCCGGTCGTTCTGGTTACGTGGACCCGACCGTCCTCCCTTGTTTTTAAATCGGTTAAAAAATGAATTCATTTTCTACAGAAAAAAAAAATCAAGATACATATTTAAAGATTTTAAGTTAAAATAAATAAAGGAAAACTTGTTCGTGATATCTCAACCAAGGTGTAATTGACAACTCAGTGCGGCTCTCTTTTAAGGTGCTATTATGTCAAAAACTATAAAGAAACGATTCAAAATTCATAAAAATTTTTACAATTTGACTTTATAGGATGGTTTTTCTGAGAGCAATGTAAAATTAAATCACACTTTGTTAAATACATTTTGATCTCTACCAAATAATATACTGCCTCTGTAAATATTTTAGGAAGTGTTCCAAAATTCGCTCCGAGCGCGTTCACTGTTGATCATTTGATTTAAATACATAGTTTGTCAAACAATTAATACTATAGTTTGATCGGAGTTAATATATTCTTCAGTAATTAATCATATTATATTAAAACATAAGCTTATAATAGGTGAGAAATTATTTAGTCTTAATATGCATAATATTTTATATCGTTTTCCAAAATTCGTTCCGACCGTGTTCACCATTGATCTTTTGATTTGAAGTTTGGTCGGAGTTTATATATTCTTTAGTAATGAATCATATTACATTAAAATATAAACGTATAATATGGTAGAAAGTTAGATATTATTTAGTCTTAATATGCATAATTCTCTCCGTGTTCCGCTCCGAGTGCGTTCACTATTGATCATTTGATTTAAATAATAGTTTCTCAAGCATTCAGTACTATAATTTGATCGGAGTTTAAATATTCTTCAGTAATTGATCACATTTTAATAAAATACAAACCTATAATAGGGTACAGTTGTGAAATTATTTAGTTTTAACGTGTATGGTCTGCTAGAGACATATGAAGAAAACTGCAACTACTCGTGAAAACACATTAAAGCAATGTAGATGAAGGTAATAAATATTATTAAAATTAGATCCATATATATAACAATTTACACTAGTTGTTTGAAGTAAATCGGAATATATTTTTGCATATAACATAGTTTTCATATAACTCATAAAGTACATATTTCATCACAAATATTTTTAAGATCACTTCGAATTTTAAAAATAGCACTAATTAGTTGTATTGAAGTGTAAAATATTTTATTTCGTTCAGATTTACTTATAAACCACATAACAATATTTCTCTCGCCATTTAACCGATGCTAAAATTTTTCACCACGTTATTTCGCTGCACAGCACCCTGAACGGGGTAAAAGAGTTGCTCGCAACCCTTAAGTCCTTTATGGGGACCAAAATTACAGCCACAACCACAAAAACCTTTTCTACTGGTATACTGTAGAGTTGTGTCGTTCACGAACTATTTCGTTCATTGAACTAGTTCACGTGGTGAACTAAGTGAACTAGTTCGCAATTCCAAATGAACGAGTTGATTTGCCATGCTCCAAAAATTTCTCATACTCTACTTATTTTGTATTACAGGCCGTCTCCACAGGATAAAGTTTATATATTGATTAGAGATGTGACGGATAGTGATTTGGCCAAATAACCAGATATCCGGCAAGATGCGAGGCCGGATAGCCGAATATCCGGCGGCCGGATAGTAAATTAAAGATTTCATTATTTCTAGTTCGGAAGACAATAAACGACAATAAACGGATGGATCGATGTCAGTTATCTTTGGAAAATAACGTACTGCAGTCTGGCAATACTGAAAATCAACAAATTAAAATCTGGCATTACTGAAAATCAACAGCTGATTGTTTCAATTATTTTACTTCATAATTTGTACGAAAAGAGCAGAGAACATGTCTTCAATGAAAAGAAAATCGCCTATTTGCAGCCTATTTAATGAATACAACCTACAAGTTTCGAATCATATACTTATTAATTTTAAATCTGCCCCCAGGCACATCTGCTATGAGCAATCATTTGAAATTAAAGCATCCAGAAAAATTCATGAATTAGAATAAAGATAAAAAAAAATATCGACGCAGCTACGTCGCTTGCGAAGCCTGTCATCGCTTGTACAAGTTCCTCTTCTACAGAAAGGCAACAGACTTTGTCAGAGGCGTTCGATAGAAAACTGCTTTGAGACATAAATAATGCAGCTGCGGAAAAATACCATTATCTAATAGCAGAAACGATTGCACTGGATAATGAGCCACTTTGTGTCGTTGAAAGAGTTACCACGCTATGAATTGCGAAGCCGAGCCTTTATGACTCAAAAAATAGTTCCCGATATTTACAACCGAATTTTCAAAAAATCCAAATAAGAATTTCAAGTGCTGTCGCAGTTTCTGTCACTTCTGACATGTGGACGTGTTTGCGCAATAACTCCAGCTTTCTGAGCTTCACAGCTCATTGGCTTTCTGCAGAATTTAAACTTCAAAACGGAGTTCTAGCTATGAAACCGTTTTCAGGATCTCACACAGAAGAAAACATAGCAAATGAACTCAATAGTATTGCATCTCGCTGGGATATTGAACAAAGCAAAATACATGTTCTTGTTCATGACAGTGGCGCAAACATGGTCAAAGGCGTTAGAATGGCGGAGTACAAAACCGTCAGGTGTTTCATTCATTCGCTTCAGAGGGTTGTTCTTGAGTCTTTGAAGGTACAAACTGAAGTAATGGACTTGATTGCCAAAGGTAGACGTATCCTAACTCACTTCAATCGTTCAGGTTTAGCAAAAGAAAAATTGCTGGCGCTTCAAAAAGAACTATGTTTACCAGAGCATCAATTGGTGCAAGATATAAACACGGGGTGGAATTCCACTTTCTATATGGTGGAACGCTTATTGGAACAAAAACGTGTTATCTCCCTTTATGTGTCTGAAAACGACACACTTACTAATCTAACAACTCGTCAGTGGTGTTTGATGGAGCAGTGTGTACAACTTTTGAAGCCGTTTGAAGAAATAACTAAAATTACAAGTTCTGGCCTCTGCTGCATATCTGAAGTTATACCGCATGTAGCTGCATTAAAAAAATTCTTAGACATGGACGAAACTGTACGACGAACAGCCGATTTACTTAATATCAGAGCCTCCTTAAAAGCGCAATTGGCATCTCGTTTTATTTCCTTAAGTGAAGATCCAAAATACCTTACTGCAACTTTTCTGGATCCCAGATTTAAGGCTACCTTTTTGGGAAAAGTTGAAGCTAAAGGAGCTCGACAGACTTATTTATTGGAACACTTAAAAATGACTTGCGACACGTCTTCCATCAGTAGTTGTTCATCGACGTCTTCAACTAGACCTAAACAGTTACGATTAAATGAAACTCATTCAAATGTAGCTCGTGAATCTCACGAAACATTTTGGGATTGTTTTAATGAAGTGGCAGATGAAAACAACATTCAGTCTCTCGATCATGAGAAGAACCCAATTGCTACCGAGATTGAATTCTTCTTGAAGGAAGTTCGAATTGATCGCAGTCAGGATCCTTACGCTTGGTGGTCGTTTAACTCCAAAAAATACCCAATTTTAACGTCGCTTGCCAAAACGTTCCTTTCAGCTCCTTGCAGCAGCGTTTATAGCGAAAGACTTTTTTCGGAAGCTGGCTTGGTTTACGAAAACAAGCGAAATCGTTTATTTTCTGCGAACGCTGAAAATNGTTTCGGAAGCTGGCTTTGTTTACGAAAACAAGCGAAATCGTTTATTGTCTGCGAACGCTGAAAATTTAGTTTTTATTTACCATAATCTACCTCTTCTTAATTTTGAGAATTAATGTCAATCGTTTCATTAATTGGACGTTTTTTAAGTTTTTAGTTTATACATAAATTTTTCAGTAAAGTGAATATCTCAAAACGTATTTTAAGTTTTTGAAAGATAATTTGTAATTTTTTGTTACTTTTTTACCTTTAAATAAAAGCTATTTTATTGTTAGTTACTTAAAAAAAATTATTTGCTTATAATAATTCTAAGAAAATATCCGNTAATTTTTTGTTACTTTTTTACCTTTAAATAAAAGCTATTTTATTGTTAATTACTTAATAAAAATAAATTTGCTTAAAATAATTATAAGAAAATATCCGGCCGGCCAGATAGTAGCTCATCATCCGGTATCCGGGCGAATAGTAAATTTAGGCCGGATATCCGGCAAACCGGATAGTTACCGGATATCCGTCACATCTCTAATATTGATACACTGATTTACTGTCATAAAAGTTATTCAATACAGTGATTCAGATATTTAAATATATGTGCATGTATTATTGAAAAAGGGTGCATGTGTTGCTATTGTTATGACAAAATTGTCTGGTGTAAGCCCTGGGTTATTTTAATTTTTTCCAAACATTTTAAGTTATCATTGCAAAAAATTGATAGTGGCAACCACACAATTTTATGATGTGACAACCGTGGTGGTAGCACTTTCATATTTGCGCAAATTCTTTTTCTGTTGCCGCGAAATCTAGGCGCTAGTGTTTTTGGAGTTAATGTAAGTATTTTACATTCGATTTCTTTATTTAAAAATTATAAGCTATGTTCTATACATATTTCTTTTCAGATGCCTGCAAAAAAAGCCTTGTGTGGAACAATTTCAAGAATTGGGGTGCGAAGAAAGCTACATGCAAGCACTGTTCGTCACAAATCAGCTACAACGGAGGATCGGTGGGAAACCTCAAACGGCATATGAAATTAAAGCACCATTTTATTCCTTGGCAAGGCTCATTCCATGACAATGAAGACAACGAAGAAGGCACACCAGTAGAGCAACCGAATCAGACGCAGCCATCGCCACAAAGTGAACACCTTTCGCAGAGGGAGTCGCAGCAACCGGTAATTACAAATTATATATCAAAGCAGCCAACCACCAAAAAAGTGGATAAAATCAACAACAACTAGTCAAGATTAGCTAAAGGCCATCATGCGCTGCGTTTGGTGGAAGAGCCGGAGATGGTGAAATTTGTCAGCATGGTGTCACAGTGCGGCGGTTATAAATTACCCGCCAGAAAAACTTTGTCTCAAAACTTGATACCAAAAGTGTATAATGATTTAGAATCAGAAATTAGAAGCCAATTGCAAGATACATTTGCAGTATGTCTCACAACTGACGGCTGGACGTCTTCTACCAACATCATTGCTGTAACTGCTCATTTTATTGATAAAAGTTGCGTTTTTTACTCATTTCCAGTAAAATCCAGTAAAAGTTTTTACGAATTTTCAAGTTTTGGCGTTTTCGTACGCAAAAACTTGCAAAGTAGGGGAAATTGACAGAGCGAAAAATGACAGTTGAAGTTGCAAGTTTTTACTGGATTTAACTGCATACATTTTTACTTGTAAGAATTTGTCAGTACGAAAAACAGCTGATCGAATGTTTCTGGATGAAATTTAAACTAATAAGGAAACTGTTTGTGGATTTTTTTGTTGAATTTCACAAAATAAACCTATTTAAATACAAAATATATTTTCTTAGGAATTTGCTGCGAATAAACAACAAATTTATCAGCTGTTCATGAAACTTGCAAATTATTACTGGAAAAGCATTCGCGTACTTTATTGCAAATTTTTTCTATGAGAGCGAAATCTTAGAAATAAAGTTACTGGAGAGTTGCTGGCAAGTTACTGGATAATTTGTAAAAAAATACAACTAAAAACACCACGCTTTGTTCTGCTCTCATGTGCTGCAAGTCATACTGGTGAAAATTTATGTGTATTTATTAAGTCGCCGCCATGTTACCGAACGCTGCAAATGCATTAAGTGGCGTAAGGTTAGGGGAGTGGCGTTCCATGGCCAACCATGGTAGAAAAAAATTCTTTTTTTGCACAGCAATATGTAAAGTACAATATCTAAATTATCTAATTGTAACCATTGTGATCAATGTTTAAAACAAGTTAATGTTATAGTCGAATTTGTTTTTGAACAAATTCAAATGTAAAAACAATGAAATGTAATACAGGCTTAACATATTTAGTATAAGTGTGTTATTTACAAGCCATACTCGTTTGCGTTTTTTTTACAAAGTTGATCTCCAATGTATGTATATACATATGCACATACATACATATGTACATATGACTGAATTACTAATAAAAATGTACAAATTCTTAATTTGGTGTTAGAATTGGGGGTGTATTTCGTTATTCTAGTAATAACATAAATGCGTAAATGAACTATATGAACTAAATGAACCAGTTCTTTTGAGTGATTTGAACTAGACTCACTGGTCACTTAAATGAACTAAACTTTTCAACTCGAGTATACTGTGATGCAACTAATAGGGCTTTCGCACGGGCGATTTTTCAGGCAACTTTTAGTTGAAAGCAAAAATTGCCTCGTCCGAACGGCCTTTCAACTAATCGCTTTCAACAAAGTTGGTCGCCAGCCAACTTTGAGCTCGTTCAACTTTTTTTCCTTGCAACCCTGTGTTTGTTTACATTCTGTATCAGTGTTGGGAAATAAAATTGTTCCTTCAGTACGAAATCTATACAAAAAATGTACTTTTCGGCTATAAATTGTATACACTTTTTAATTCGCTCATATATTTTCTTAGTACATTCCCTTCAAGACCAATGATTTTTGGTATTCATGAGAAAGTTTTATTGTTTATGTACATTCGTTTACGTATTTTACACTTTTACAAATTGATTTCACGTGCACATGTACTGCATTTAACGCAAATACATATGCACACATTTTCAGGTATACATCTTAACAAAAAGCATATTTAAGTTATTATTAATGGATAAAAGAGACATTTTCTTTGGATTCAGTACTAAAATTTGACATTTTAATAGCATTTCAAGTGCTTATCAAAACTTTACGATAAGATTTGACCATTTATCTTAATATTATTAAATTTTAATTATTTTTTGTAAAAATACGGTTTATATTTTAAGAAAAGCTGTACAAATCCAAGGTTCAAACTTTGTGCAACATTAAAAAAAACCAACACACTTTCGTAAAAATTTCGAGCTTTTTAATTCGATTTCCTAGATTTATTTTGAGTGTGCGGTTTTTTAGCCCATTAAATTCTAACATAACTAAGTTTTTTAAGATTTCTTTGATGAAGGTGTTGCTAATTTTCTCCATATAAAAAATCGTCGAACACACTTCGTATACATGGATATATGCAATATGAAAAATTCGGCTTTTATAGGAGGTGCCACGCCCCTTTTGCCAATTGCTCCAATTTATCTACATGATTATGCGATTGATTTCATATATCTCCATTCCATGTTCGAGAACTCTACCATGAACTTTTCCGGAGACATGCAGTATGAAAAATTTCGTTTGTATGGTAAGTGCCACGCCCCTTTTTCAATAGCCCCAATTTTTCTTCATGACTATGCGATTGATTTTATATATGTACATATCTCGATACCAAGTTCCAGTAATCTAGCATGAATACTTCCAGAGATATGCAGTCTGAAAAATTCGGTTTGTATGGGAGGTGCCCCGCCCCTTTCTCCAATAGCCCCAATTTTTCTGGCAAAATTTTCTTTTAGTTTCACTTTTATTTCAACATATTTTGATTAACAGCCCGATTCTGTGCACTTGATAAATTGAAAATCTTTATAATTTGTCAATTTTTTATTATTTATCAAGAATTGGTATTCTAGCACAGAAACCAAAAGCTCTTTTCTTTATAAATTATCAAGATGGAAAATGCTATTGACAAATTGAAATTTCATATGAAATGTATAAATTTTGTATATTAATAAATTTGTTTCTAGCAATTAAATACTCCATGTGTTGGCATTTGAACCTGCGATACACGGAATTATAGTCGACATCTCTACCTACTCGGCTACGGCAGTCAAAAGCTTTTTTGCTTTTAAAATCATATTTTTCATATGTGACAATGAAATCAGCTCCACTCATGTGGAAATCAGTTCCACTAATGTGGAAATCGTAGAGCTTTTTGTTTTATAAATATTGACACAGAATGCGAAGGAAGCTTTTTCTTGATAAAAATCTTGATAAAATTTCTTTACAAAAAATTTATCAAGAAAACACAGAATTGGGCGGTAAAAGAAAAATGCTGATAAAAATAAAATTTTTCATATAAACAGGGTTGAAATCTTGAAATTCCTGCCCGTAGTTTG
>NW_016157116.1:125665-128587 GCF_001687245.7 Rhagoletis zephyria | reverse complement strand
TAAATTTCATTCTGGCTACGCCGATGAGCACGGCCGAGTAATCATAGCGAACTTATGTACAGTAGTCGAAAAAATTATATCCGCACCAAATTTTGACAAGTTTTAAAATATTATTTTTGTTGTTATTTAATTTCTCTCAGTTTTTTATAGTTTTTATAGTTCGTTCTTTACCAACATCCGTAACAAATACAAGTTTAAAGGCAGTGTCACACGATTGGGTATTTGCTAAAATTTGGTGTAAATCGTATCCCAATTGTTTGAACACCCAACATATTTTTCACTATCCCAATTACGAAAAATAATTCATGGAAATTTTTCAATAGAACATCGCTGTATTGTACCAGTCTTTTGAATGCAAAAAAAAATTTCCCACTTTTTTTTACCAATAGCCCAATATAAAAATTTACAAATCTGTACAAATGTACCAATCGAGTGACACTGCCTTAAAAATTTATGCAATTAAAAAAAAAATCTAAAAATTTTCGTTAAAATTTAGAGTTTTTTAATTAAATTCTGAGTATGCAGTTTTGTAGCCCATTGAATAAAGTACACGTTTCAAATGGCTAAAAATGTCGATTGATTTTTTAGAATTTTTAATAAAATTTTGTTGATTTTTTTTTAATATTGCACAAATGAGTAGTCTACTTGCAAACAGCGTTATGTGATTTTATAATAGTGATCCATAGATAAAAAAAAAGTCTACAACAACAAGTAACATCCAAATTGGATAAACAAGAGCCTAATAACATTAAAAAACAATGTGGCAATGTGGTAGTTTTTGCAAATTTTATATATAAAAACTGAATATAGCGAGTTTTGAAACAGTACCCTACAAGAAAAGGACTTTTTTTTCTGACCTCTTCACTAACACACTAAAATATACACCAATACACAGAAAAACATTTGTAAAAATAACCTTAGGAAATACAATAAGTAGAAAAGAGACATTTTAGCACTTTTCACCATCCGTAAGTGCGAGCAAGACAATATTCTACACATCGTGTCATGGTGGCCGTGCCATGAACGAATTTAAAGTCTTTCAACCATGGTTACCACTGTCTTTATACTTCTAGTGCTACAGAACAAACTCAAAAAAGAACTCGACATCAATGCAAAAGTAGTCGTTTATGCTGCTAAAGTATTTGTTTATATAACAATCGGGTACAGTGATATATTAAATTATTGTGAAATATTGGTGAATAATAGTCTACGTTAATTGATTGATTATGCGAGTTTTTATTTATGTATATAAGTCTAAAAACAGTGTTTTTTTCAAATATTTATTGAAAAGCTGTTGTATAGTACCGAGTACCAATTACTCTCCTTAGATTGGCTTAAATTCTTACATCAATATATGCCAACAATCAATTTACAACGAGGAGTGCAAAAATTTTTAAGCGGAAAAATTGTCAAAAACTGAAAATTTAACTAAAGTTCAAAAGATATACTTTCAAGGATAAGTATATTTAATAAAAATGAAGAGGAGGCATTTGAGTAACAGCCTAAGTAATGAAAAGAGGATCTTTGAATCCCAACTGCAAAAATTTTCTGTGGAAGTGGAATGTGAGGCTTTAGCTAAAAAAAACAATGTTTGGAGTCGAAAATGAGTGAACCCAGTGTAGATACTTCTAACTATTTACCTTCCTGTTGTACGAGTGAACCCAGTGTAGTTACTTTTGAGAATTTACCTTCCTGTAGTAAATCTCAAAGTGTTACGTGCGATTTTATACCGGATAATGTAAACTCAGGCGATGATGCAGCTGATTCAATTGAAAGTTTTTTCGAAGAAAGTGAACGTGGAGAGTGTTTGGCCATAGGGTCACAGGTGTTGGACAAACATGAGGAACTGAGGCCTTGGGCAGTAAGAAATAAAATTACTCATAACGCCTTAGATGACTTATTAAAAACGTATCGTAGAATAGGAACAACTGATTTCCCCTGTCTTCGAAAACTTTGTTTAATACTAGCCGGGAAAAAACAGCAATTCAGAGTATTCCAAAAGGCGAATTTTTGTATATCGGCATTCAGAAGCACTTCCTTTCAAGTTCTTTTAATTTTTTAGAGAAGAGTGAAGAAGCTGCAGAGAAAAAGATGCCGCCTACAGGGCCACGCTGCGATCGGGCGCAACGCGCGCTATGTGGGACCGCTATATGGATCTGAAGAGGGAAGCGAGACGTATTTGCCGCAATAAGAAGAGAGAGGCCGAAATACGTGAGTGCGAAGAGCTTGAAATGCTGGCCGACAAGAAGAATGCCCGAAAATTTTACCAGAGAGTTAGGCGACTTACGGAAGGTTTAAAGACCGGGGCGTACTCCTGTNAACAATTGACCAGGTATTCACAATACGCCAAATCTTGGAAAAGACCCGCGAGAAAAGGATCGACACTCAATACCTATGACAGCACAAAAAGGAGTTGCCTATACGCCGCTATGTCTGAATTTGGCATCCCCTCAAAACTCATACGGCTGTGTAAAATGACGTTGAGCAATACCAGCAGCTCCGTNCCGCTATGTCTGAATTTGGCATCCCCTCAAAACTCATACGGCTGTGTAAAATGACGTTGAGCAATACCACCAGCTCCGTCAGAATTGGAAAAGACCTTTCAGAGCCGTTCGCCACAAAACGGGGTTTCCGACAGGGCGACTCCCTTTCATGTGACTTCTTTAATCTGATGTTGGAGAAGATAATAAGAGTTGCAGAAATGAACTGCTCAGGAGCAATTTACTACAAGAGCGTGCAATTGCTGGTTTATGCCGATGACATCGGTAACAAAAAACGGCGAAGTCTGTTCTGCCTTTCCCAAGTTGGATAGGGAAGCAAAGCGAATGGGTCTGGTGGTAAACGAGGACAAGACCAAGTATCTCCTGTCATCAAACAAACAGTCAGCACATTCACGCCTTGGCACCCACGTCACTGTTGACA
>NW_016157116.1:94661-125486 GCF_001687245.7 Rhagoletis zephyria | reverse complement strand
GACATAGTGCAGGCGAATTAAATACAGCGGCTCCGCTGGCTTCGTCATGTCGTTCGAGTGGACACCGACGCTCCAGCTCTGAAAGTATTCAACTCGGAACCCGCTGGTGGTAGCAGAGGAAGAGGGAGGCCCCCACTGCGATGGAAAGATCAGGTGGAGAAGGACTTGGCTTCACTTGGCGTTTCCAATTGGCGTCAGTTGGCACAGAGGAGAAACGACTGGCGTGCTTTGCTGAACTCGGCCAAAATCGCTTAGGCGGTTACAGTGCCAAAAAAGAAGAAGAAGAAGAAGTTTTAATTGATGTAGGAATCGACGGCTTGAAGCCATTTAATAGTTCTAGTAGAGTTGTATGGCCTATTCATGGGGCACTAGTCGATTTCTCTAATGTTAGCCCTTTCGTTATTGCTTGTTTTTCGGGATTTAAAAAACCGGAAAATATTGATGACTTTATGTCTGATTTTTGTAAAGAAGCTAATTTGCTCAGGACGGATGGCATTAAAGTAGGCGTAAATGAAGTTTCGATAAAATTTAATGTACGTGCATTTATTTGTGATTCCCCAGCAAGGGCATTCGTGTCAGGTGTTAAATGTTTTAATGCAAAAAATGGCTGTCCTAAGTGTTGTCAAGTGGGCACATATAAGGAGAATAGAGTTTGTTGTTCACAAACAGTCGGTGTGCTTAGGACAGATACGTTCTTTAATTGTAGAGTTGATCCCTCGCATCACAGTCTTGAATTTAGAGAGAAAAACAGTATATTAGAAAGATATAGTTTCAAAATGGTTTCGCAATTTCCGCTGGATTGCATGCATTTGGTAGATTTAGGCGTTGTCAAGAAATTGTTAAAACTGATTACACAGGTCTGCAAAAAAATGGGTTCGGAATGTTCTATAAAAGTGTAGTGTCATTTCCGAAGTAATTTTTTGCGTAGAATCCGAATCCGGGGTTTAAATTGCTCTATCACGTCAGGACTTTGAGATATCCTAACCTAAAAGTGCAAAAAACGCTGTTTTTGCCCATTTTTGAGGTTATGTAGCTACGAAGATTTTGCTCTTCATAAAAAAGTAGACGTGGTATTTTAAAGTATAAGTCTTCCTCTTTTAAATGCCGTTGAGATATCGCATTTTGAAGTAAATGTGTAATCGACCGTATCACGTCTCATGTTATCTCAATGGATTTTCGAATATCGAAAAGTTCACAAACATGGAAACTTCAAAATGCGATATCTCAGTGAAAAATAAATATATTTAAGCAAACTTAACGGCACTTAAAAGAGGAAGACTTATACTTTAAAATACCACGTTTACTTTTTTAGGAAGAGCAAAATCTGCGTAGCTACATAACCTCAAAAATGGGCAAAAACAGCGTTTTTTGCACTTTTAGGTTAGGATATCTCAAAGTCCTGACGTGATAGACCAATTTAAACCCCGGATTCGGATTCTACGCAAAAAAATACTTCGAAAATGACCCCACACTTTCCTAGAACAAAACGTTGTTGACCTGTGTTATTAAAAGAGCAGATGTCAAAGTAATGAATGAAAGACTAACAGTATTAGCAAATTATGTACCCTCAGAATTTGGTCGTACACCTAGGACCTTAGACGAGTTTATGCATTGGAAATCTGAATTCAGGCAGTTTTTACTCTGTACAGGAATATTTGTCTTAAAACATTGCGTTAATAGTAATATATATTATCACTTTCTGTTGCTACATTGTGGTATCCGTCTCCTCTCTAGCGAAAGTTCGCACATATTGGGGCCGACGTTGTGGGAGACTTTGTCGGCTATTTTGGTGATATATACGGCGACGAATTAGTGAGTTTTAATATTCACGGACTTCTTCATTTGTCCGACTGTGTAAAACAGTTCGGACCTATAGATTCCTTTTCAGCATATAAGTTTGAAAATTATATTCAATTTTTGAAAAAAATTATTAAAAAACCAAATAAGATATTGCAGCAGTTGTTTTTACGATTAAATGAACGGGGTCATTTTTTCTCCAATCCAGAAAATACACGTAAACTGGGATATTTTGATGCTAATTGCAAAAAAGAGAAGGATTCATTTTGTTTTAGCAGTAAAGTTGCTCCCATAAAAATAATAAATGTTATAAGATCCGGGACTCAAAAATATTACTGTGCAGAGTTATAAAAAAAAATTGAAAATTATTTTGAGGAGCCGCTGGAATCATTTAAGAGTTTGGGCATAGTTATAGCAAGCGGGTTAGATGCAGAGATCATTAAAGTAGATATAAAAGATTTTGATTACAAGTATTTCTGTATCCCTCAAAGTGAGAAATTTCTTTTAATACCAATTTTACATCAACTTTTTCATGACTTTTTTAACTAAACCATCCATTCCCTCCAATTTAAAAATCAAATTATTAACCGACTCCAAAAAAGGGGATATTTGTTTATTTTTTTTAGAATTCAATTATTAATTGACTCCAAAAAAAAGGATATTCTCAGATTTCGTTTTTGTTTTAATTACCAGTACTCCTCAATTTTTATATGAAAATTGCAGTTAAAAGTAACTTCTTTTCATATAAATCTTAAAAAGCTTTATTTTTATTTATTAAATTTTACATGGATTTCAACAATGGTTCGACGATGGGAAGGCGCGATTCCTAAATCGATCCTAGTCAGGAAAGTAAGTAAAAAAGAGAATAGCTTACAGAAGTTTGTGCATACATATCTCATTAATTATTGCTTTTACAGTAACTATAAAAAAAAAGGAAGTACGACACGCCGAACTTCAACGCAGCGCCGACTGTTAAACAAACCGGAAGTGGCATACAAAACAATGGTAATTCATTATTGCTTACGCAAGGCAATTTTTCGAATATCTTTTTTTATTTATATTTAGACATTTCAAGTAAATTTGAGGCCACGTTGGACAGCATAAATACGAAACTTGATTGCATAGTGGCAAATCAAAAAAACTTTATAGAAAGACTATAGGCACTTGAACTAAATGTAAGTATTGGGTCATGTTATAGGTATTCAATTGGTTGAATACCGCGATTTGTTACAAATGGATAATTCAATATTTATATACAGTGAAAGAGAAATCTAATGTGCTTCTTAATTTGTACTTACTAGCAACACTTGATCACAATGAATCAGCAAGGTATAGAGCAGAGATTAGTAGTACACGACGAACAAGTAAGTTATATGTTATTTGTGGATATTTGACTAAGTAAATTGATAATTTTTTGATTTTTTAAAAACCCATGTGTGATTTTTTAAAGAACTTAATGAAAATTGCATTTAAAAATCCATTATAAATAAATAAATAATAAATAAATAAATAATGTTTCATATATAACTACGTTATTACTAGTACATCATGTTATATATTTTTACAGTGTGCTCAAAAAACGGAGGCTCAAGCACAAACCAAGGTGCTGAGAGAAATAAAAGTATCGGCACAAAGAACCGAGCATGTTGTATGTCGTATGTCGGGGGAGACGTGCGATAAAATTTTCAATGAAATCGCAAGCGTACTGTGACGGCAGTACTCGACGTGGAGGAAAGACTAAAAACCAAGGAGTTTGCCCAAGGAATGGTACGATGGTTTATTATGTGGTATTGTAGTTTATTCATTTCAATAAAATTTTCCCACAGACTAGTTACCTCCACAAATTAAAGAGAGTGTCCCATGACACTGGAAGCGTCAATCGCCAAATTTTTAATGACGAAGTGCTGGACAAATTTAATTGGGATGGACGTTTCGAAAAGAAACCCCTTTCGAAACTTGTGCTGTTTGACGTCACTATACACATTACGAAAAAATTAAAATATTTTTATATACGAATATAAATACCATTAATTTCTTTTAGATGTTTTTAAACATATCGGGAGCAACACCTTCGAGAATGGAGTAAGAAAGGCTGTTTTATTAAGCCATCACAGAACCAAGCAGCGAAAATACCATAATAAGAAATAAATATTCTAATATCTAAGAAAGCACCGAATGTTGCCTAATTTTTGATTAGTTATAATTAGTATTGAATGACTGATTTTTTCTTTTGTTAATTAATCACTTTCAACCTGTAAGAATTAATTTTTGTTATGTACAATGTTTTAAATAAGCATCACACTGTACCTTTAAAATATTATTATTATTGAATCTGTAGTATTTCAACTAGTATATACGTCAAGCGTAACTATTCAACCAGTCAGGTGTGATAAATCACATATGACTCGTTTACACGGCAGACATGATCAATCAGACAAGTTGTATAAAGTAGTCATATATGATTAATCATAACCTTCTTGTTTATACATCACAGCTGACGGGTCACATGTTACTGAATAGTAGTTAGTTAGTTAGTAAGTTAATTTACTGTGTGTAATAGAACAGAGACACCGCGACCTAAAAGATCTTTTGTATCTCTATAAAGGAGTCCCTAACCCAATGTGACCAAGACACCTTCGGCTTCCCTTATGAATCCTAAAATGGCCTTGGTAGACGAATTCCTTATAACAAAGGGTTCGACCAACGAAGATTTAAAGTAAATTAGTCTTTGTCTGGCTAAAGCCGGACAGTTACAGAGAATATGCTCTGAAGTTTCATCGGCCTCGAGGCAGAGCCGGCATTCCGGCTCTGTGATCGCCCCTATTCGGTGTAAGTGGAACCGCAATTGGTTGTGACCAGTCAGATACCCAGAAAGCAACCTGATGTCAATTCTGTTTTTTAGGACGATGTCGTTCCTGTTAAAGGGGTAGCCGAATAGCCTGGCCTGTCTAAGGCACCCCACCGTTCCCCAGTAGTTACTGCGTTCTGAGTGTACCCACTCAGTGATTATGGCTCTCGAAGAGGACCAACTGGGATCACAGAATGGTTCAGGTCCTGAAAAGGCAGTAAGCGATTATTCACGTGCCAACTCATCAGCGATCTCGTTGCCTTCGATTCCAGAATGGCNACCCCACCGTTCCCCAGTAGTTACTGCGTTCTGAGTGTACCCACTCAGTGATTATGGCTCTCGAAGAGGACCAACTGGGATCACAGAATGGTTCAGGTCCTGAAAAGGCAGTAAGCGATTATTCACGTGCCAACTCATCAGCGATCTCGTTGCCTTCGATTCCAGAATGGCCTGGTACTCAGCACAATGTTACCGTGTTTTTGGCTGCCAAAAATTGTAGCTTGTTAAAGCAGTCTCTAACCAACTTAGATTTGATAGTTCTGTTTGAAAGGGCCCGGATGGCTGCTTGGTTATCTGAAAAGATAACTAAAAAGGCGCACTTTAAACCCTTTTCAAGGTTTAATTTTGCGCAGTTTAAGATTGCGAATATTTCAGCCTGAAACACCGTGTGCCACTTGCCCATGGGAATTGTAAGTTTGGTGCTAGGTCCAAGAATCCCTGCACCCGCTCTGTCTGCCATCTTTGATCCATCTGTGTACCAGTGTACATATCTGAGATGAAGGGCAGGGAGCCCATTTGCCCAATCTTCGCGATCGGGGATTATACTTGGAATTTTCTGCCAAAGCAGACCTCCTTAGTCATGGAATCAGAGATTCCGCGTATATCCAACCCTGGTATCTTCCCAAGAATACCTGCATGAGGCTTCTTTATGAAGAAGCCGTCGTTAAATAGTCGAAGTTGCAGCTCCCTCGTGGCTGCTGATACCTGAATAAAAATATGGAGAGGAGTCCATCCCAGGAGCGACTCTAGAGCCGCAGTTGGACACGTTCTTATAGATCCTGTGACCGATAGACATGCCAATCTTTGCAGCTTGTTAAGGCGAAGTATGGCAGTTTTTTGCATTGTCTTCTGCCACCACGCTATGGATGCATAGGACACAATCGGACGGACGATCATACGGTAGAGCCACTCAATCAGCCTTGACCCCCATTTCCTACCAAAAAGTCTTCTGCAGGCCCACCTGGCTCGTGTGGCTTTAGCAATCGTTCTGTCAAGATGGGAGTTCCAATTAAGTCTCTTATCTAGCGTTATCCCCTGATATTTGACCTCATCGGAATATTCAAGTACTGTCCCTGCAAGAGTGACCGAAACAAGGTTCGGTTTATATCTTGTTGTAAACGGTATTAGAACAGCCTCCCGAGGATTTATGCTGAGGCCCTCATTGGCACACCAGTTTGAGACCACGCGAAGAGCTGCGCACGTAACGTCAGAGACAGTACTACCGAATTTCCCCGCAACAATAATTGCAAGGTCATCTGCGTATCCCACAACATCGTAACCACACTCATGTAGTCTGATTAAGAGGTCATCCACAACAAGTGACCAAAGCAAGGGAGAAAGGACCCCTCCCTGTGGGCAGCCTCTCACGGCTCTGATCTTCACTTGTGTATTGCCCAAGGACGATGTAATTTCGCGCTCACCAAGCATAGCGTGGATCCAACCAACAGTAGTGGGATCTAAGCTTCTTTGGGCCAATGCCCTTGAGATACATCCATAGGCAGTATTATCGAAAGCCCCCTCGATGTCCAAGAAGGTACACAGAGCGATCTCCTTTGCCTCGAAGGCACTTTCGATCCTACTAACCAGATAATGTAGGGCCGAATCCGTGGATTTCCCTTTAACATACGCGAATTGTGTGTGATGTAAGGGAGTGAAAGTGTTAAGTCTCTCCCTAATGTGGAGGTCTAGAAGTCTCTCTAAAGTTTTGAGGGTGAAGGAAGTTAAGCTAATAGGTCTGTATGATTTAGCTAAGTCAAGGGGCCTGTTGCCCGATTTCGGAATAAATAACACGGACACCTTCCTCCAAGCATACGGTATGTATTCCCAGCAATAACTAGCCCTAAATATACAGATCAGGGGATCAATAATATCCTCAATGCTTCTTTGGAGTAGTGCTGGGAAGATCCCATCACCACCCGCTGCTGTGAAGGGTTCAAAAGACTCTACCGCCCACCGTACCTTGTCCCTGTCAAAGATGGAGCCAGATCTGCTTTGACTTCTCACTCTAGGGAACCTGTGCTCCGAGGAGACAGAGGTAATCAGATCATGCTCCACCAAGGAACCTGGGAAATGCACTTGAAGTAGGTTATTTAGAGTCTCCCTGTTATTGTTCGTAAAGGTGACATCTTGCCTCCTTAGGAGGCCTATCCCATTGGAAGACTCCTTTGATAAAAATTTATGCAGACGCGAGGCTTCAGGTAACGTTTCAATTGAACCACAATGTCGCCTCCATGAATCCCTCTTCAAGCGCCTAATAATCTTGTTATAATCAGTGAGACAGGCCTTATACTCGTCCCACTGATGTGTCCTTTTGGCCCTGTTGAAGAGCTTCCTGACAGTTTTTCGCTTAGCATCCAGTTCCGCATTCCACCAGGGAACCTTACGTTTCATCAAGGTGGAACAAGTAACTGTGCTGNTGTATTGCCCAAGGACGATGTAATTTCGCGCTCACCAAGCATAGCGTGGATCCAACCAACAGTAGTGGGATCTAAGCTTCTTTGGGCCAATGCCCTTGAGATACATCCATAGGCAGTATTATCGAAAGCCCCCTCGATGTCCAAGAAGGTACACAGAGCGATCTCCTTTGCCTCGAAGGCACTTTCGATCCTACTAACCAGATAATGTAGGGCCGAATCCGTGGATTTCCCTTTAACATACGCGAATTGTGTGTGATGTAAGGGAGTGAAAGTGTTAAGTCTCTCCCTAATGTGGAGGTCTAGAAGTCTCTCTAAAGTTTTGAGGGTGAAGGAAGTTAAGCTAATAGGTCTGTATGATTTAGCTAAGTCAAGGGGCCTGTTGCCCGATTTCGGAATAAATAACACGGACACCTTCCTCCAAGCATACGGTATGTATTCCCAGCAATAACTAGCCCTAAATATACAGATCAGGGGATCAATAATATCCTCAATGCTTCTTTGGAGTAGTGCTGGGAAGATCCCATCACCACCCGCTGCTTTGAAGGGTTCAAAAGACTCTACCGCCCACCGTACCTTGTCCCTGTCAAAGATGGAGCCAGATCTGCTTTGACTTCTCACTCTAGGGAACCTGTGTTCCGAGGAGACAGAGGTAATCAGATCATGCTCCACCAAGGAACCTGGGAAATGCACTTGAAGTAGGTGATTTAGAGTCTCCCTGTTATTGTTCGTAAAGGTGACATCTTGCCTCCTTAGGAGGCCTATCCCATTGGAAGACTCCTTTGATAAAAATTTATGCAGACGCGAGGCTTCAGGTAACGTTTCAATTGAACCACAATGTCGCCTCCATGAATCCCTCTTCAAGCGCCTAATAATCTTGTTATAATCAGTGAGACAGGCCTTATACTCGTCCCACTGATGTGTCCTTTTGGCCCTGTTGAAGAGCTTCCTGACAGTTTTACGCTTAGCATCCAGTTCCCCATTCCACCAGGGAACCTTACGTTTCATCAAGGTGGAACAAGTAACTGTGCTGTCATGGAAGGATTCCAACAGAACTCTGTTAAGCAGATCCGCTGCGACATCCATTTCGTCGACTGAGTCAATGGTGGTTAGCAACGAGTCTTCCCTAACCTTTACTAAGGTTTTAAATAGGGCCCAGTCAGTTTTCTTGGGCTGGAAAGTCAAGCCTCGGAGCTCAGATCGCCCTGGGATCTCGAAGACTATGTGTTGATGATCCGAGAGCGATACTTCTTCCGAGACTTGCCAATTCCAAACAAAATCGGAAATTGATCTGCTGCAGAGAGTGAGATCTAGTACCTCCTCCCTGACGGCAGTAATAAATGGAGGTTTGCAACCCCTGTGCGCAAATTCTATGTTATTTTGTAACAGATATTCTAACAGGTACTCACCCCTTACGTTGATATCGGAGCTGCCTCACCCTGAATAGTACATCAGCGATGATAAATCAGTTCTGACTACGTTTAACATCACAACTGACTAGAGAAGGTAGTTGGAGTGAGGAGAAAAACCGTATATTAATACTGCTGGTAAAAGCCCCATGTGAGAAAGGGATGCATAGTCACATGTACACAAAATAACTGGTCAGGTTTTTCATATTACCCCCGAATTTCTGATGAGGAAATTGCAGCATTAATGCATCAGCATTGACAGTCAGGCGACCGGTCATTTGCCAGTAAGATTTCTTGTAGGGTAACTTTTACATAGCTATCTTTTTTTTTGCTTTTCGCGTTCGCTCTTCCATGAAGAACCCCCACAATCTCCCCCCTAAATACGACCTTGCATGGTAGAATACTCGAACATGGTATGGAGATACATGAAAACAGTCGCATACTCATGGAGAAAAATTGTGGTTATTGAAAAAGGGGGCGTGGAACCTCCCATACAAACCGAATTTCTATACCCGATAGCACTTGTGCACAAGGGTATTATAACTTTGTTCACATAACGGTTGTTTGTAACAAAGAACGTAAATCTATAAGAGGAGATAACACGTTATAATTGTATCGAGTGTGAACATCAGGAGCGTGCCTGATGTTCTGAGAAGGCACGCTCCTGATGTTTCTACTCGTTACAGTTATAACGTGTTGTCTCTTCTTATAGATTTGCGTTCTTTGTTTGTAACAGGCACAACGAATCGAGATAGATATAGACAAATGTATACATAAATGATCAGAACGAAAAGAGAAATCGATTAAGCGGTGACTGTCTGTCCGTCCGTCCATGCGTCCGTCCGTCCGTCTGTGCACACGATAACTCGAGTAAAAATTGAAATATCTTAACGAAACTTGGTAAGTGCACTTCTTTCGGGCGTAGGACGGATGGTATTGAAAATGGGCAAAATCGGACAATAACCGCGCCTACCTCCCATATAACGGTAATTTTCAGAAGTACGAAAACTGCGATATTTTAGTAACTACTTAAGCTTATTCATTCGAAATTGATATTTACAATATCAAGAAAAATAAGAATATTATAAATTGGTAACCGCTCCACCAATTTCTTCCAAACTCGGCACAGTTGTTGGCCTTGGTACAGCATACCAAGTGACCGAAAATGTTTAAAATTGGACAATAAACACGCCCACATACCATGTAACGGTAATTCAGAGAAATACGAAATCTTCGATAAATCAGTAACTATTAAAGCTAATTTATTCGAAATTGATGAAAAAGGGCGTGGGACCGCCCACTTATGATCACATATATGTACCTCGGTAACCATTCTACCATTTCGTACCAAACTCGGTGTAGTTATTGCGCTTGCCACATAGAAGCAAAGCGTTGAAAACTATTGAAATCGGACTAAAATTACGGCCGATTTTTATATAACGGTAAATTTCAGAAATGCTTGAAACTTCAATATTGCGAAATTTAACGACGCTAATTTACTCAAAATTGATACACTCCGGCTTACCATGTAGCGGAAAGGTGAAAAACATATGTACATTTAATACTTGAGCCGGGTATTTAAAGTTCGGCTCCGCCCGAACTTAGACTTTCTTACTTGTTCATACTGCATATGAAGTGCTCATGGTAGAGTACTCGAACATGGTATGGGGATATACGAAACCAATCGCGTACTCATGGAGAAAAATTGTAGTTATTGGAAAACGGGGGCATGGCACCTCCCATACAAACCGAATTTTTCATACTGCATATCTCTGCAAGTGTTCATAGTAGAGTACTCGAACATGGTATGGGGATATACGAAACCAATCGCGTACTCATGGAGAAAAATTGTAGTTATTGGAAAACGGGGGCATGGCACCTCCCATACAAACCGAATTTTTCATACTGCATATCTCTGCAAGTGTTCATAGTAGAGTACTCGAACATGGTATGGAGATGTATAACAACAGTCGCATACTCATGGGCAAAAATTGTGGTTATTGGAAAATTGTGGCGTGGCACCTCCTATACAAACCGAACTTTTCAGGAAGTGTTCATGGTAGAGTACTCGAACATGGTATGGAGATATATGAAAACAGTCGCATACTTATGAAGAAAAATTGTGGTTATTGGAAAAGGGGGCGTGACAACTTCTATACAAACCGAATTTTTAATACTGCATATCTCTGGAAGTGTTCATGGTAGAGCACTGGAACTTGGCATGTAGAAAAAATATAAAATCAATCGCATAGTAATGAATAAAAATTGGAGATATTGGAAAAAGGGGCGTGACGCCTCCTATAGAAACCGAACTTCTACGGGTTTTGTTAAAGAACGAACTATATTTTTATTTAAAAATATAACAAAAGTTCAATAACAACAAATATAATACGTTAAAACTTGGCAAAAAGTGGTTCGTTTATAATTTTTTGACCACTGTATGTATTATTTTTATATATTTAATTGGACCTTCACATTGTACATAAAGGAAGTACATAACAAAATTAAAAAAATATATGCCTTTTTTTGAAGCACGTTTTGCCTTTTTCAAGTTTAAGTGCCTTAAAACTTACATTTCTAAACTTCGGGGGCCGGGCGGGGGGCCGGGTCAGAACCCCCCCAATCTCCACCCTAAATACGACCTTGCATGGTAGAATACTCTAACATGGTATGGAGATATATGAAAACAGTCGCATACTCATGGAGAAAAATTGTGGTTATTGAAAAAGGGGGCGTGGAACCTCCCATACAAACCGAATTTATATACCCGCAGCGCACTTGTGCACAAGGGTATTATAACTTTGTTCACATAACGGTTGTTTGAAACAAAGAACGTAAATCTATAAGAGGAGATAACACGTTATAATTGTAGCGAGTGTGAACATCAGGAACGCTCCTGATGTTTCTACTCGTTACAATTATAACGTGTTGTCTCTTCTTATAGATTTGCGTTCTTTGTTTGTAACAGGCAAAACGAATCGAGATAGATATAGACAAATGTATACATAAATGATCAGAACGAAAATAGAAGTCGATTAAGCGGTGACTGTCTGTCCGTCCGTCCATCCGTCCGTCCGTCCGTCTGTGCACACGATAACTCGAGTAAAAATTGAAATATCTTAACCCATATAAACCGAATTTTTCATACTGCATATCCCGGAAAATGTTCATGGACGAGGACTCGAACATGGTATGGAGATATATGAAAGCAATAGCATACTCATGGAGAAAAATTGTGGTTGTCGGAAAAGGAGGCGTGGCACCTCCCATACAAATCGAATTTTTCATACTGCATATCTCTGGAAGTGATAAAACAAAAAAGTAAAAACAATCGCAGCCATGAAAATAAAATTGGGGCTATTCGAAAAAGGGACGTGACACCTCCCATACAAACCGAATTTTCACACTTCATATCTCTGGTAGTCTTCATGATAGAGTACTGGAACTTGGTATTCGTATATAAAATCAATCGCATAGTCATGAAGAAAAATTGTCGCTATTGGAAAAAGGGGCTTGGCACTTCCCATACAAACGGAATTTCTCATACTGCATGTCTCCGGAAATGGTAATGGTAGAGTACTCGAACATGGAATGGAGATATATGAATTCAATCGCATAATCATGTAGATAAATTGGAGCAATTGGAACAAGGGGCGTGGCACCTTCCATAAAAACCAAATTTTTCATACTGTATATCTTCGGAAGTGTTCATGGTAGAGTACTCGAATATGGTATGGAGATATATAAAATCAATCCCATACTCTTAAAGAAAATTTGGGCTATTTTATATTACGTTTCTTTGTATGCATATACACTTTTGCTAGGTTATTTAAGACGGCAATGGAAATATGCCTTCCACACAAACACCAAACCGTAATATTAGAAGATAAACGCGTCACTGAAAATAATGAACGTGAACTGTTGGTAAAAATGTTGGACCAAATGGGACGAAGTTCGCCGGGTCCGCTAGTATATATATATTTATATATGTTTCTTCTTTGTGTGACTGCTGGCTTACGGATGATATGTTTACGAAAATTCTTAATGGCGCAGGAGTTAAACAAAGTGTTTCTTTTTTTAAAGGCAACAAAAGTTTGGGTGACTGGTTCGGTGGGGTTTAGTAGCGCTCCCAACTATTTCGGGCTATTCTGTCCAAAGGGGTGGCCCGATGCAAAAACAATTCCACACACTTGTAGTCAAGGGTCTGCACATTATTTTAACACCCACTTTTGTAATTTTTGGTCAATAATTTATTTACAAATTGGGTTTGAAATATGCCCTTTTTTGTAAAATTCGGAAATTAGCGTACATTTATCACTCCTATTCTCCTTAAAGCAGCCACTTCACCAATATATTTTTGTATTCCCTTCACATTACACTTTTCTCGATTAGTTATAACTTTCTTTACGACTTTAATATTAACCAATTAATCACAATTCATTAAATAAAAACGCCTTCAAAATCACGCGTCTGACTTTGTTTGCATATGCAAATTAAATGGCGGAGTTCAGCTGTCAAACTCCAAAATAAGCAAAAGAATGAGAGACAAAAGAAGTAAGCATTAAAAATATACAAAGGTGTTCTCTGCAAAAGGAGTTCAGCCCCCCTTCTTTGGCAACACAGGAAGGAGAATTCTACTGCCTGAGGGTTATAATCCCTAAGTGCGGCCGAAGGTCGCCTACGCAGAAAGGTGTTCTCTGCAAAAGGTGTTCAGCCCCCCTTCTTTGGCAAATGAAAGGAGCATTCTACTGCCTGAGGGTTATAATCCCAAAGTGCGGCCGAAGGCCGCCTACGCAGAAAGGTGTTCTCTGAAAAAGGTGTTCAGCCCACCTTCTTTGGCATCGCCTTTTTAGAAAGTGGCGACTGTCCCCTTTCTAGTGGGGGAGTTTGGGGGGACCCGCCCCCTCCCCTTCCGCCCCCACCCCAAAAACGATGGGTGGGCTACTAAACATTTCCCGACTGGTTTGTTGTTGGCTGTGAAACTACTAATTGCACCCTATCCGATCAAATTAACTTTTTTGTCGATACGATTTAAATGATTTTTGTTGGGATTAAGGAAAGCTGTTCTTGGTGTCTTGACAGTGTAGAAGAAAATATAGCTCTATAGCAACAAACCCCAAATCTATTTCCATTTCATTTCGCGTTTTTTAATGTATTTTTTTTTAATAGGAGTTTCCCAGTGGCTTGGTAGCTATACATATAAGCAAACATCGCAACAAAAACGGTTTCAAACTAGAGATGGGCGCGTGAGTTATTATGGCTCACGTTTACTCACGCTCACGTTGATGGTTTCGTAATTCACGCACACTCACGTTCTGTTATATTTTTTTAATCACGTTCCCGTACGCTCACGAGGCCCAGTTTTTTAATCACACACGATATATTTAATTTTTTCTTTCAATTTGAAACTTTATTTATATGTAAATATATAATATATATGCACAAGCATTGCAACAAAAGCTTGGTCAAATGCCTTGCCTGGCATGAACGCACTATTAATTTTTTTTAGAAATTTCATAGAAAAGAATTCTCATCAATATTCATTCAATGTATTTTAAAAATTACATTATCTCATATTGTTGAAAAATATTATTTTGTCAAGGTCTTAACCAATCGTCTACGTCTTTCTTCTAGAATTCTGCCTGACACAGAAAAAACTCTTTCAATAGCTGAGCTAGCTGATATGCTTAAAATTTGTCTTGAAAGCCTTCTAAGAAGTGGAAAATCTTTAGGTCTCCCCCAAATTTTTAAAACACCGTCACAACTTTTTTGTTTTCTGATTTTTTCAATTAAATCTGTATTTCCGCATTAATGTATTCTTGCAGATTCGTCTGTTGTACCTTTAGAATTCGTCAAAAGTGAATACTGTAAATAGCTTAAACAGGAGTAGATAACGATTTTATTTTGGTTGAGAATACACATACACATATCGAGCCCTAACCTTCACAAGCATGGAAGCGAAATTTGTCAATTTTTATTGTGGCTTATTCATATTTATTTCAATAGTGTTATTGAGCAGCTGATTCGCCGCTATCAAAGCTTGACAGCGTGGTTTTTATTGTTAATTCCATAGATTAAATAGATTCATTGCATAGTTTTTAAGGCAGGCTCATCCCATATATTTATTTGTAAATTTTTATTGTGGCGTATTCATATTTATTTCAATAGTGTTATTGAGCTTTGTACCACGATTGGTTTGTTAGGAAAAATGGAACAAAAAACAACAATGCTTAAGCGGCAGAAGTTATAGCAGCTATTTCGGAGATCACCACATCTCCTCATCAGACTTCTTTTTTCTAGACTTTCAGCAGGGATCGAACCCGCGTCATCGATGTGCAAAGTCAGAAGCGCTAACCACTGAGCTATGCAAACCCCGTAAGCTTTTGTTGCTAATCCATTTCCTTATTCAACATAGTGCAGCTGATTTTAATTTTGATGCAGAAATGCATCTGGATGCTCTAGGAACATTTCTGCATCAAAAGAAAATTTTGGAAAAAAATGTCGCTTACATCTTTTTGGCGGTAAGGGCTCGATATGTGGAAGTTACGTGATTGACGAAAATCTAGCTCACGCACGCTCACGACAGCAAAAAGTTTAGTCACGGACGATCACGGAAGTTACGTGATTTTTCTCTCAATACCGCTCACGCTCACGCGTGAAAAACCGTGACACGACGTGTCACGTAGAAAATTACGTGTTTTGCCCATCTCTATTTCAAACGTTTGAGAAAAATTTATTTCTCAATTTAGTATCAAACGTTTTTCGCAAATGATTCTCAAATCGAAAACGAGGTTTACATTTTACATTTGAAATTCATTTGAGATTGATTTGAAGAAACATGGGAAGTGTCAAACGATATAAAAGTGCGCAGTTAAATCAAAAATTGTAGGAATAAAATAAAATCCAATTGAAAAAATAATGAATAGAAGAAAATATTCAGAGAGAAAGCCCACAAATAGTGGGTTTCATGTTTGCGCGGATTGAAGAAGCTGCAGCCAGTGTGACCGCGGGCTTGTGAAAAACTGCAGCAGAAAAGAGACTTAAAATGTATCAATATGTAGCACTTTTTTCATTTAAGTATCACAGCAGAAATATGGTATAAAACCAATAATTTTTACGAAAAACCATTTTCCAAAACAATTTAACATTTGTTACACGAGCAAGTTGAAATTATTTCCCGAATGCGATTTGCCTAATTTCAGTTGCAGTTCTTCTTCTTCTTTTTTGGCGCTGTAACCGCCTAATCGATTTTGGCCGAGTTCAGCAAAGCACGCCAGTCGTTTCTCCTCTGTGCCAACTGACGGCAATTGGAAACGCCAAGTGAAGCCAAGTCCTTCTCCACCTGATCTTTCCATCGCAGTGGGGGCCTCCCTCTTCCTCTGCTACCACCAGCGGGTTCCGAGTTGAATACTTTCAGAGCTGGAGCGTCGGTGTCCATTCGAACGACATGACCAAGCCAGCGGAGCCGCTGTATTTTAATTCGCTGCACTATGTATGTATCGTTGTAAAGCTCATACAGCTCATCGTTCCATCGTCTGCGGTACTCGCCGTCGCCAACGCGTAAAGGCCCGTAAATCTTCCGCAAAATCTTTCTCTCAAACACTCCAAGAGCCGCCTCATCGGATGTTGTCATTGTCCATGCTTCTGCGCCATATACCAGCACGGGCATGATGAGTGACTTATAGAGCGTGGTTTTCGTACGTCGAGAGAGGACTTTACTCCTGAATTGCCTACTCAGTCCAAAGTAGCACTTGTTGGCAAGAGTGATTCTACGTTGGATTTCAATGCTGACATTATTATCGGTGTTAATGCTGGTTCCCAAGTAAACGAAATTCTCTACTTTCTCGAAATTGTAACTGTCAACAGTGACGTGGGTGCCAAGGCGCGAATGTGCTGACTGTTTGTTTGATGACAGGAGATACTTCGTCTTGTCCTCGTTTACCACCAGACCCATGCGCTTTGCTTCCCTATCCAACTTGGAAAAGGCAGAACAGACTTCGCGGTTTTTGTTACCGATGATGTCGATGTCATCGGCATAAGCCAGCAATTGCACGCTCTTGTAGTAAATTGTTCCTGAGCGGTTCAGTTCTGCAGCTCTTATTATCTTCTCCAACATCAGATTAAAGAAGTCACATGAAAGGGAGTCGCCCTGTCTGAAACCCCGTTTTGTGGCGAACGGCTCGGAGAGGTCTTTTCCAATTCTGACGGAGCTGGTGGTATTGCTCAACGTCATTTTACACAGCCGTATGAGTTTTGAGGGGATGCCAAATTCAGACATAGCGGCGTATAGGCAACTCCTTTTAGTGCTGTCAAAAGCGGCTTTAAAGTCGACAAATAGGTGGTGAGTGTCGATCCTTTTCTCGCGGGTCTTTTCCAAGATTTGGCGTATTGTGAATACCTGGTCTATGGTGGATTTGCCAGGTCTAAAGCCACACTGATAAGGCCCAATCAGTTCATTGACGGTGGGCTTCAGTCTTTCACACAATACGCTCGATAAGACCTTGTAACCTATGCTTAGAAGGCTGATCCCGCGGTAGTTGGCGCGAATGGCGGGGTCACCTTTCTTGTGGATTGGGCAGAGCACACTTAAATTCCAGTCGTCGGGCATGCGTTCATCTGACCATATTCTGCACAAGAGTTGATGCATGCACCTTATCAACTCCTCGCCGCCGTACTTGAATAGCTCAGCTGGCAGGCTGTCAGCTCCAGCGGCTTTGTTGTTTTTCAGCCGCGTTATTGCTATACGTACCTCGTCATAGTCAGGCGGTGGAACGTCGACTCCGTCATCATCGACTGCGGGCTCGGGTTCTTCTTCTCCACAACTTTCCGTGCTGCTACCATTTAGTAGGGCGGAAAAGTGTTCCCTCCATAATTTAAGTACGCTCTGGACATCAGTTACTAGGTCGCCATTATTGTTCTTACAGGAGTGCGCCCCGGTCTTTAAACCTTCCGTAAGTCGCCTAACTCTCTGGTAAAATTTTCGGGCATTCCTCCTGTCGGCCAGCATTTCAAGCTCTTCGCACTCACGTATTTCTGCCTCTCTCTTCTTATTGCGGCAAATACGTCTCGCTTCCCTCTTCAGATCCCTATAGCGGTCCCACATAGCGCGCGTTGCGCCCGATCGCAGCGTGGCCCTGTAGGCGGCATCTTTTTTCTCTGCAGCTTCCTGACACTCCTCATCGTACCAGTTGTTCTTTCGGGCTCGCTGAAATCCGACTACTTCTTCGGCGGCGGTACTTAATGAGCGGGAAATGTGGTTCCACTGCTCGCATATGTCGGTTTGTTGAAGAGTGCTCTCTGAGAGCAGGTGTGAGAGTCGAGTAGCGAAAGCGCTGGCTGTCTGTTGTGATTGCAGCTTTTCGACGTTAAGCTTTCCTTGCATATTTGGGCGCACATTTTTTGCTGCACAGAGGCGGGTTACAAATTAACCTAGCAAAAGTGTATGTTCGTGAAGAAGGTCTTGAAATTCTCCAATGGTCTAGCGTTTCACAGCGCGGTTAACTGCACAATGAAATAAATTTGAAGAATCCATTTCCTCTGCACTCCCTGGCGGCAACAATGATCCGGTTCGATAGTGAATCTGTACAGAGTTTAACTAGTATAGTTGGTGGGTGAGTATCGTTGTTATACAGAAATCCTATATACATAGACTTATTTCAGACGAAATACCTTAAATGTCTTATTAAGGAGCGCAATGGTTCTGATGGTTGACTTAACGGTGGTCATTAGAGATTGACCCCTGGACAACTCAATCCTGTTGTCTCCGAATTAAGCTTTAACCCACAGTAATACTGGGAATTCACGTCCATTGGACCATTCGGAACACACGGGAGTTCGACATACTCAGCGGTACAGCACGTCGATGTAATTGGACATTCATGGCACTTTTCCTCACTTGATGATTTTTTGTAATAAGTCGACTCCAGCGCCACCCGTCGGCTCATTTTTGTAACAGTACTATCCTTACCATCACATATCTCGAATATAAGTCACATTGGGTCATAAATACGACTCATATTAAAAATGCGACTGCTGAGCCACTTGGCGGGCAAATTTTGTCCCAAAAATATTTCCCTTTACGATACCAATACATATTTCGAATAAAAGCCAGATCGGACCATATATAAGATTTTTAGTAACAACTCCAGTCCAGTGCCACCTGGCGGGTTAAACTGTGAATCGATCAATCCAGAGACCCACTCAAACACACACAAAAATTTCGTTAAAATCCCTGCAGCAATTCAGACTCACCCTAGGTTAGCCCTCAGATAGTACCTATTGTTACCAGCACTAGTCCCTCATAGTTTCCCTGCCAATGGTTTCAACTGCCATTTTTAGCATTGGCGTGTCATTGGAAAAGGACCGGTCAAATCAAAACTGACCGTAAGATAGTCCTGGACTAGTCCAATTTTGGAGATTTTTTTCAATGGAGTAAGATTGCGTTCTGCACTTCGCAGATGCTTTTTCATAATTCGGAAATACCAAAAAAAAAAGAAATTTTATCATTTTATAACCATGTTGCTTCTGACGGCATTTGAACCCGAACCCTCCTGAAAGCTAACAAATAGTGGAAAGCATCTCTGCGCACTGAGCTACATCCACGCATGTAAATGTGTGTTCAAATGTTCACTTTGCATCAAGGGCAGACCAAGGGACATTTACAGGGTGGTGTTCTTAAATTTTTTTTATTGAACTGCAAGACAACACCACCCTGTCACTACCAAACTGTACTTTTCGTCTATCTCTAGGCCGGTTCCTTGGGGACTGGTCGAAGGCTGACATTTTCGATGCAAGCAATTGTCCAATTATGACAGTCAAATTTTAACCAGTGAAGTACTAGTCCTTAACGGAAAATTGGCCGTATTATTGCTGCAGGGATCGGTTGACTCACAAACACACGTACAGAAGAATTATATACGCATACAAAGATACGTAATAGTTTCAGTATATTTGAAAGGCGCCACACCCCTTTTTTCAAATAGCCCCAATTTTCTCTAAGAGTATGGGATTGTTTTAATGTATCACCAGAACAGGTTCGACTAGTCTACCAAGAACACTTCCAGAGATATGCAGTATAAAAATTCGGTTTGTATGGGAGATTCCACGCCCACTTTTCCAAAAACATCAATTTTTTCCATGAGTACGCGATTGATTTCATATATCTTCGTACAAAGCTATAGTACCCTTCCATGCCCCAATTTTGCATCATGGCTATGCGATTGATTATATATATCTCCATACCAAGTTCTAGTCCTCTACAATAAATTATTTCTGAGATATGCGGTATGAAAAATTCGATTTGTATGGGAGGTGCCACGCCCCTTTTTCCTATATCCCTAATTTTTCTTCATGACTATGCGATTGATTTTATTTATCTCCATAGCAAGTTCTAGTCCTCTATCATGATTACTTTCAGAGATATATAGTATGAAAAATTGAATTTGTATGACTGCGATTGATTTTTATATCTACGTAGCAAGTTCCAGTAATCTACCATGAACACTTCCAGAGATATGCAGTGTGAAAGATTCGGTTTATATGGGAGGTGCCACGCCCCCTTCACTTAGCGGCATCCGATTCTCATACCAGCCAAATATACACAAATAATTTCATAAAGAGTTCGGCCACAAACACCGTAACACAAGATTTTTATATATTAGATTAAAATTTCAAACTTCGTAGAACGCTTTTAAAAATTCGACGAATTTTAACAAATGTTGATGAAACTTTTATATATTTTAATCAAATTTTCTAGAACTTTTTTGAGTATGTAGTTTTGTAGCCCATTAAATTGTTGTATAAAAAAGTGCAAAATTTAAGTAGCTTGGTTTTACCGTTGATTTTCGGAAATTTTTTGTTCGCGCATATTCCTCCAAACAAAGTATGTTAAAAAATTTTTTATATAGAGAAAATGAGCAACATCTTTCACAACAAAAAATTACCAAACATCTACGGTGAGTCCAAGCTACTTAAAATTTGCACTTTGAATTGAATGGGCTACAAACTGCATACTCATAATATTTCTGAGAAATCTAATTAAAGAGCTCAAAATTTTTATAAAACCTTGTCGAATTTTGCTAATTTTTGTGCAAAGTTTGAAACTTTGACATACATGGTCTTTGTTAGATAATGAGCTATAGGAACTTTCATAAATAAATAATAAACATTAAATAATCGCCAATGAACGCTGAAATGTCTTTCCTAAGAGGGGCGAAAGTATTTTTGCGCAGCACTTAATTTTTTAAAAAGTTTGGAATTTTTTATAAAGGCTTATGTGGCTCGCAGGGCATCAATATTTTAATTAAAGAACGCAAGAAAAAGACACAGGTGAAGGTTTAAATTAATAATTACTTGCTCAAATGTTTATTGAAATTGTTTGACTTAAGAGCGAAATACACCACACAAGCGGTTTGACAAACCAAGCGAAATTTCCCTTTGCTTCAAGCCATTTGTGCTGTGTATGGGGGTGTTTGAAGGTTTGACGGCGGTTTGTCAAACCTTCAAACACCCCCATACACAGCACAAATGGCTTGAAGCAAAGGGAAATTTCGCTTGGTTTGTCAAACCGCTTGTGTGGTGTATTTCGCTCTTTAGGAGAATATTTTACAATATTACCTAGTGGTGTGAGATGAAGGGTGGTGGCTGATAAACGTCCGTGCTCGCCCGATGGTGATCAAAATGTAAAAAGACCGCGCCAGTTTTAGACGGATCTAGCCGAAACCTACCAGAGAATTATATTGAGGGGAAAATCGGCTAACTAGTTATGTACATATGTATGTGCGCTTTCATATTAGGGCGTTTCATCTTTTCAAAGTTTGGTTTGGGCTTGTGGCCTAAACATGCCGGCCCCTTGCTATAAGCAACATCTGCATTAACAAATAAATTTAAAAAGATATGTTATGCCCAAAATTATATTAGTAGACTGATTTTTATTTTTATTTTTTTGTATCTAGATCTTGATCCTCTTGTCTACATTTCGGCTTGCTTTATACTGGAAAAAGAAAAGTTAGTAATAAAGGACCATGAACCAACGACTACAGATCACGCAATCCGCCATCGTTGTATTTGTAATCGAATTTCATAAAAACGTTTTCGTGCGTTTTGATGTTGTGCAATTTGATGTATTTTATATGCGATTTTCATTTTAAGTTTGATTTATTACAAATTTATGATATAAAATGAAATGATTTGTGATTGGAACAAGTTTGTACGTTTGTTTGGTCTGCCAAAAGGCCTAAATTTTCGTGAAAAATGGGTGCACGTTTGTGGCCAGAACGTTGGCATTGAAAAATCGACCCGTAGTAATGATATGCGATTGTAAAACACTTTCAATCATGAAAACCATATTTTATGAACTTTTTTTGCTAATTGTCATCAAGTTTCACTTCGTATATTTTACAATAAATACCAATTTAATCACACTCAATCACCGCGCCTTTTTCGTTTTCTTTGTTTGTTTTCATTCTTAGGCACACGTCAAAAACGCTCAGAAATTTACTTTTTTCATTCTTTTCCGATTGCGTGATCTTGTTAGTTGGTTCATGATAAAGGACGTGGTTAAACATTTCATTGCACATATTTTGAATAATTTAAGGCAGTCGATAGCTGGCGAGGCCGAGTGTCCAGTCTACCTTGATGCCTTATTGGATAAAATTTATTGCTGATGTATGGGCTGCAGGCGGTAAGGCCTGGATTCCGCTCCGCAGCGCTTTCAATCATTTGAACGTGGTCGCAAAGGCCGAGATTCCGATCCACGTTGTGGTATTTGCTTGCATTAACTTGGGTGCGATCCGTTCATACGTTGTACGCATATTAGTCGCATATGGTATGGACTCGTGGTTTTTTTTTTAATTTAAATTGATGCTGTGTACTGCATATAATATTGCTCAAGCATACGAAAAGTGTATAGTTCTGAACACATTGAAAACGACGAGCTACGGGCCACAGCTTCAAATTTGTTATCTTCATTATCTAAACGCTTTGGCGATGGCGACATGATTTCTGTGAACGCGGCGGCGACATCATGAATTTGTATGAGTTTGACATAAAAGTAGAGGAAGAACCTTATCTGTGGCTGGAAAAATGGAAATAGATCTAATCTGGCCACAACCACAGTCGTCGCGTAGCCTTGTCGTCGCCAAAATAATTATCTGCATAAGAGTACGTGTTAAAATAACTTGACAGCTGTGGTCCGTAGCTCGTTGTTTTCATTGTGTTCGGGCTATATGGGCACCTTCATCGCTCATATTTAGTGCGTTCCAGAACATCTACGATTTGCAGGTTTTGCAGGATTTAGTCCAAAGTCGTTCCCGTACGCCACGTTCACATAAGGTTTATTAAAGGCGAAAACAGCTGTTCCTGTAAAACCTGCAAGTCGTAAAGTACGGGAACAGGCTAATTAGTGAGTTGTCACCAGTGCTGCCGTTTGGTAATTTTCGAGCGAAGTGAAAACACACTAAAAGTAATTTTTTTCGAAGGGACTTGGATGGAAAAGTGAAGTGATTATCGAAGTGACGACTTTCAAGCATAATTAGGGGTGTGCGGGTTTTCGATTAGCTTATTTATCAGCTGATTGGTTAATAGATAATATTTTTATCACAATAAAAGTAATCTTTAACCTTTATCAATTTATAATTTATTGTGTTCCTGTGCAAATTTAGTGCTGGAATATTCTTAAAATCACAATGTCTCAAACGCTGAGGAAAGGAATCTAAAATTACAGTTCGCTGATGAAATTCACACTAAAATATAATTAATCGATTATCGAATCACAGCATCAATGTCATCACCAGATACACAGCAACAACGGGATCACCAGATTCACAAATGTTTCCATTTTGCTGTAAAATTGAAGATGTATGAAAACTAAAATAAGATTTTTATTTTCGTCAAATATTACTAAATAATTATGAAAATTTACCCACCTATTACCTTCTGTGCACTTTACATCTGTACATTTGAAAATGAAAATCAAAACGACTTTTTCCAAATAACCGATGCCAGACTGGAGATTTATTATTTATTAGGCGTCTTTTTAGTAGCTTTTTGCGAAAAGTTACTTTGCCATACTTATCATTATAAGGATTTTAGCAAAAGTTTGCTGATTTTAGTTAAATAAATCATTTTTTTCAAAGCAATTTTTATTTATTTTGAAGATAAATCTAATATGTGGAAAGTGAAGTAAAACGAAGTGAAATGGAGTAACAAAGTGAAGGCCTCCAAAGTGAAGTGAAAACCTTCAATTGAAGTGATAGCGGCAGCACTGGTTGTCACATTGAAGTACAGTGAGCTCGCGATAATATGAACTAATTAAAGCCAAGCAAGGGAACTTCGGGTATTGTGGTATAGGTATTTTTTAGATATGTAGGAAATTTACGAGCTTTATTGTTACTATTATTTATTATACGAGAACAGTAAAACTTAAGTTATAAAATATTTTTCAGTGAAATACTACTTGTATTCAAAAATAACAAAGTTATTGAAAAAAATTTAAAAGAAACCAAAAAATTCCTATTTCAAAAATTGGAGGGTAATATGGTATATATGGTTAGGATAATGTGGTATACTGTACCACATTACGATAACGCAGCTCTTATTATCTATATCATGTTGTCTTGGGTCCACTTTCGGATTTCCCCTATTTTTGGCATCTAGAATAATCGCGGTGTTCAAGTAATTAGAAATTACCTGTGGAGGGTATTGTAATACCTTAACCGAACTCTTGTCTACCACAATAACCGATTTTCAAAATTTCCAAACAAACTCATACAAAACATAAACTTTCTATTAGCCGAGACTTGATAAACGAAATACAAAACTTACTTTGCAATATTAACATTTTTTTTCTAAAGCAAGTTTTTTTTAGCAAATAAAGTTGATTTCATGCAGTTAAAAAAACTTTAAAATCTTGGATCACATGTTTGAGGCATATTTAACAATAAGAAAACCGAACATGAAGTTATTCACTGTAAGTATTTCCGAACGACACGTATGGGCATTTGCAATGCAAATAACTAGGGGGTTCCCCAAATTACCAAGCGCGTTAGAAATTTTTAAAAACAGTAATGTTCATATTTTGGAGCTTTTGCCTAAAGTTCATATTTTAGAGTAGTCAATGGTAGCGAAAAAGCGTTCATATTTTGGGATGTTCATATGTTAGGATGTTAATATTATCGCGAGCTCACTGTAATTTAAGTTAATATCGTAAACTGAGGTGGAGCTCGTTATTAAGCACCATGGCCTTCTACACAAAGAGAAAAAAATCCCACTATTTTCCATGATGGTGCGAACTTCATTAACCCGATTAAAAAAAATTGCGGGTAGTTGAATGGTGTCATTCAAAATTGATACCCGGAAGAGGGCTGCTGTGTTGCCATCAAAGAGCGTAAATTACAATTTACGTTCTTTGTTGACATTTCATTGAAGTGAATTGCGGCCGACGTTAATCATTTCCACAATGAACACGAGGTATGAAATGGGGCAAGTAGTGACATTTTTATTATTTTATTCACTAACCAATCTTGGCTTTTCCTTTCCGATCCAGAAATATATTTCAAGTTAGGCCGATACGCAATTCGCGCAAATTATAAAGCAAGGTAAAATTTGACGGAATTTTCATGCAACCATTTGCAAATGTTCGATATATGTACATTTTTACCACACTTGCATACATAAATATGTAGATGCATTTATACATATATACTTCGAAACGTCTTGACCAGGGTGGGAAAAAACTCTGAGTTCGAGCGAGCGAGCGCGCAAACTCCTACTCAAGGCGTCGCAGGCAACGAGGCCCTCGCAGCTCGTACTCGTAGCAGCAATGAGGCGAGGCACGAGAAGTTTGGCTTGCTCGCCAAACGAGTGAGCGCTGCTTGTTTGCTCGCGCTCCTGTTAAACGAGCGAGGCTGTTGTGTGTAGCTATCTGTATACTCGCTCTGCTAGGTAAGACGAGTGAGCGACGAGCGAGCGACGAGCGAGCGCTCCGAGTGTGCTATACAACACATGCATTTTTGTGCATAAATGTGGGAATGTATGTCAATAGATTATGTACGAAAGTATGTTAATGATTGTATGTACATATGTACATATGCATATAAATATGTGAATATTATATTAGGGCATCATTTAAAACAACAAATACAATTTATTACATACATAAGCATAGATTATGGAATGAAATATTTTTTAGAGTTATATACATACATATGTACATACATAACATGCATATTTATATATGTACTAGCTTATTCCCGCGGGTATCACCCCGCGATTTTATACAAATATGAAAAATAATTTAATGATGTTAGATTTTATTTCTGTGCCCATTTCGTTATAGCTCGTTATTTTTTAAGCGAGTTAAGTTATTTAGGCCGTTTAAAACTATGAAATTATAAAATCTCGTCTGCGCGTTAGGCATACGAAAGATGTCAATCCCTCTAAGTTTACCTTAAAATGGTTCCAGGTATACGACGCGTGAACGTGTAACTTTCTTGGAGGTGCCACGGCGGGTTCTAATATTTCCAACTCAAATTTAGTAACCTGGCCTTGATAAAATACCACTTCTCAGTACTGTAGCAANCCCATAACAAATTTGAAATACTTCGAGAGATTTTCTATCCTTCCAGAGACATGTATTAAGAAGTTTTTATTATGTATGGGAGGCGACATGCCTCCTCTTTTAATAACTCAAATTTTTTCCATTTTGTATACACAACTCCATACCAAGTTCCAGTATTCTTCCACAAACACTTCCAGGGATATGTGGCAAGAAAAAGTAAATTTGTACTGGAAGTGCCACGCCCCTTTTTATTATATTATTATTATAATTTAGAATTGATTTTACATACTCCAGTACCAAGTCCCACCTACCATGAACACCTCTAGAGATAAGCAATACAAAACAGTAAATTTGTACGGCAGGAACCATATGCAGCATAGAAAAATCAATTTGCATGGGAGTTGCCACACCACCTTTTCTAATAACTCTAATTTTTCTCCACGAGTATGGTATTAGTTTCACATACATACACCTATGTATTTCCATACCAAGCTTGAGTGCTTTACCCCAAACATTTGAAGAGATATGCAATATGAAACTTTCAGTCAGTATGGGAGGTGCTACGCCTCTTTTCCAAACACGTCCATTTTTTCCGTGAATATGAACATGATTTCACACAGTGTTGGCAAACTGTTAATCTGATTAACGATTAAAAATTAATGACAAAAATGTTAATAGCGTTTGACGATTAACATTAATTAGTCGTAATCAACTGTACGATTAATGATAACATTTTTTTAATCGTTAATCGCTGGCTGCGATTACGTTTAATTAATTTAAAACATTAATCGTTAATCCAATTAAAAATAAAATCTGATTAATTTGTCTAGTTTGTCCGAGTTTGAAACCAAACACCAGTTATAGTAATTATTTTGTGTTTTACGCTTGTAAAAAGCACATAATATAAAAAAATTATAATTATTGTTATTAGCAGGGAACGGATTTTATGGAAATTGCCTTTGTTTCTGCTAAAGAGATAGAGTGTATTCGATTAAGAATGTCCACGATTTAGCTTTCCCTAATTCCATATATACACATTTGATGTTGCCTTTTTTTGCCTTTTTAAGATATTTGCCTTTTTTTGCCTTTTCTACCTTTAAAAAAGTGATTATAGCATTAATTAAAAAATATATCTACACATGCCCATGCGGCTTATAGAAGAGCAGGGACCTCGTGCCAAATTGGTGTTGGAAAAATTCAAAGCCGTTTTCTCAGCTAACGTAGGCTTGGAGACAATAAGGGGTGTGGATAGAATTGTAAAGGGCGAGGAAAACGCCCTTATTCCCGATAATATGAACGTTTCAAACGTTCCATATTTAAATTGGGCTCCACTTGTATCAACTTACGTCGAGCGCACGTTTAGTACATTCAAGGCTTTTCTTCTCGAAAATCGAATGAAAATGCTGCCAGAAAACTTTAAAATGCATCTTGTGGTTCAATGTCGAAAGGATAAAATAGTCAAAGATTCAAAGTACAAATTGTTCATATAATGAAACTAGTTCATAGTTTTTCACTTTTTACTTTTAATATAAACATTTCTAAAACTAAATGTATTTTTTGATTGTTCTTCGAATTTTCTGTCCTTTTTAGTGCCTTATTTTGCTTTTTTTGCAATACCTAGTGCCTTTTCCTGCCTTTTTCGCTATTTTGTTTTGCCTTTTTTGCAATACCTAGTGCCTTTTTCGCTATTTTATTTTGCCTTTTCCAGCCTATTTCGTTATTTTATTTTGCCTTTTTTATAGATTTTTAGGTCCTAAAAATCCGTTCCCTGGTTATTAGTAATACATAAACTGGGAACTTTTACAAACCTAGTTTGTAAAACGTTTGTTGGTATATATCTTAATGAAAATGCACACCAAATTGCTTAGATTGATGAGAAAACCTGATTTAGCCATACCGGATTAACTTGCTTTGTGTGCACAGGGAAATTCCAGCATAACTTAATTAAAACCAAACCTATTTGATCAAATTAAGAGTTAATGATAAAAATTATTTTTTTAATCGCGGTTACGATTAACTGTTTAGTCGGATTAAAATTAATCGTGATTAATGTAATCAGATGGAATTTAATCGAATTAACTAACTGATAAAAAAATCAATCGAATGCCAACATTGATTTCACATACATATCACTATACCAAGTTTCAGTTCTCTCCCACAAATAGTTCCAGAGATATGTACGTAATATGCAAATTGCAATTTGTATGGGAGGGGCCTTGAGTTATCGGACTTAGTTTCAGTCTAAGACCATCCTTCCAAAATCCGTAGTAAGTGTACTAAATTTCGTTCTGATCGGGAAACCGGTTAAGGAAGTAGCATATATTTCCATCCAGGTCATAAACCATCTTTGAGCAAAATTTCATTTTCAAACAGGTGGCTATTCTTAAAAAAGTAGCCTATTTTCCAGTCTAGGTCATAAGCTATCTGTGTGCAAACTTTCATGCAAATCAGTTCAGTCATTTACGCGTATTAATTTAAATTAACTTTCCTAATACGTGATAACTCTTAAAATACTTGCCTATTTTCAACATAGGTCATAAGCTATCTCTGAGCGAAATGTCATGCAAACCCGTTTAGTCGTTTCCGCGTATTAATTTAATTAAAACTTTTTTAACAGGTGGCAACTCTTCCAAAAAATTAGCCTATTTTCCACTGTAGATCATAAGCTATCTGCGTACAAAATTTCATGCAAATCCGTGCAGTCGTTTCCGCGTGATGATTTCCCAAGCATCCAAACATACAAACTTTCACATTTATAATATTAATAAGATGTATGTACGTATTTACCAAGTGACTACTTTAGTAACTCCCGGTAGTGCAGAGAGAGCCGATGGTGACTACCGCCTAGGACATTGCCTTGTAAAAGTAATCGATGAAATACACTGCAAGTAGTCGGTCGGTAACTGACGGAGTTTACCAGGTAGCTACCGATTCATCAGTCCTGTAGTCGCTCCCCCGTACTGCAGGGTACAGAGAAAATATATGTATGTATGGACGTATTTTTGTATGCACATTAGCTTGTATTTTGTCTTTACAGAGAAACGTAAGTAATGAAGATATTATAATCGTTTGTGCCGCAGAAACAAAAAAACAAGTAAGCACTTGTTAACAAAATAGTTTGCAGCTTGTAGCAGTTATGCTGTATACCTGAATTAAATATAATCCTTGGTGAACAAATTTATTTGTGGCCTGTTGTTCAAGGACATATGTACATATGTATGTATGTATGGATATGTAGACATAGGAAAATTAGCGTAAACAAAGAATAGAGGCCGGTTCACATACAACTTTGGCGTTGCGTTGGCGTTGAATTTCCAAGCAGCCGTCCACATAGCCAAAATTTGGCCACGCTAAGGCCAACACAAAGCAGAAAGATCGATGCGTCGGTCGCCAGCTGTTGCAAATAAATAAAAATATATGAAATGTTTTNAGGAAAATTAGCGTAAACAAAGAATAGAGGCCGGTTCACATACAACTTTGGCGTTGCGTTGGCGTTGAATTTCCAAGCAGCCGTCCACATAGCCAAAATTTGGCCACGCTAAGGCCAACACAAAGCAGAAAGATCGATGCGTCGGTCGCCAGCTGTTGCAAATAAATAAAAATATATGAAATGTTTTTTTCCTTTTAATCAAATGAGGGCAAGAAATATAATTTTTCATGCAATTATTGATATGAAATATTAATTTATCTCTCGTTAATATGTTAATTTAGTGGTCAAAGTAGTCTCTGCCAAGCTTCATTGTAGAACGCATACTTTTAACGTGCGTTCTGTCAAACCAACGCCAACTACAAAGTCTACGCGAAAGTTCTATGTGGACCAGCCTTAATTATCAAATACTGTTTAACACCCCAAATAGTAGTTTGTATTTTACTACATACATACATACAGTGACGAGCAAAACTGTAACATGGTTTAACGCTTTTTGTTTCAGCCACCGCTATATTTCCAAGTTCTAACGACTTTCATACTTTTGCTGTATATTCTTGTTGGTACATCCCTACTCCCTCTCTCATAATGATTTGAAGTCAATAGAACAACAATAAAAAAAACAGCAGACAAAAATGTAAATTAAGGCAGATGTTACAGTTTTGCACTCACTGTCAGTTTTGCATTTGACAGTTATCTTTTACTTAGTTGGAAGTCAGATGACTTTTTTCTATATTGTAATTTATTGAAGAAGTGATCACCAGTAAATAATATAGTTAATCAGGAACCATAAATGTAAATAATAGATTTACTACGGAAAGGCGGAACCGCACGAGAAGTGGCAAAAAATTTTGGAATTTGCTACTTAAAAATGTTAAGACTTAGAAAAAATATAGCCTAAAGTGTTCCCAAGGACAAAGGAAGTCGTTAAAAAATATTACGGTACGATATCTTGTGAACTTAGAAGCAAGTAGCGATGCAGCCACTTTTACAGAAGCGCTTAAGGTATTAAACTTTAATGCAAATCAGTAGACAGCGAGGCGAAGAATTGCCAAATTGAGCGCAAAGGCATCATAAAGAAGAAATAAGCAAAT
>NW_016157116.1:76463-93020 GCF_001687245.7 Rhagoletis zephyria | reverse complement strand
CCGTAAAATCGAGTACATGAGCTGTGAAACCAAACTAAGGATATACCTCCAGAATTTTTACAAAGATACAAATAAGGTATGCCAAATCACATCCAGGGACTGAAACAGGCAAAAGAGTACTGAACATTGTGTTAGTAGTTCTTTTTTTCGTGAAAATTGTTAAAAAGCTCTAAAAAATGTATGAGTGCAAAACTGTAACATCTGCCTTAATTTACATTTTTGTCTGCTGGTTTTTTTATTGTTGTTGTATTGACTTTAAATCATTATGAGAGAGGGAGTAGGGATGTACCAACAAGAATATACAGCAAAAGTATGAAAGTCGTTAGAACTTGGAAAGATAGTGGTGGCTGAAACAAAAAGTGTCACACCATGTTACAGTTTTGCTCGTCACTGTATGTATAGGGACTAAACCAGGAATATTCATTTGTAAATACTAATGTCCTACTCATTTATGAAATGAAAGACAAAATAATGATTTTTATAAATATTATATTCTCATTTATACATACATATGTAATGGGCTGTTTTTGCTTACGCGTAAAAGCACATTTAGCACTAAATGCTACTCTAAATGTACATTTATCCATACAAAATTCGTCACCTAAATGCAACTAAATGCAACTCCATTTTTGCATTAAGAATCTAAATGCTAAAAGCAACCCTGTGATCTTCCAAAATTTCCACGATTCGAACATGGTTTAATGAGAAAAAGTGGCAACNAAACGCTGCATAACATAGTTACTTAGCCGAATTACTTAGTAATTACTTGTATGTAAGAATACAAAGACAAATTATTTATCAGAAGCATTGCCCCTTACACATTGAAAAAAGATAATAAAAGCTCTCAAAAAAGCAAAATCGCTACAGCGAAAAAAGGGTTTGAAAAACCGCATAAATTTAAATCCGCGTAAAATGATACCTAAGTATATAAGTTGAAATTTTATAAGAAATTATTGAACATTAAAAATTTATACCTAAATAGGTATGTATGCACATATGTGCCTACCTAGTAGATAAAACTGTTCAAAATAGGACGCATCTATTCTTCTGTGCATGAGAATATATACATAAATAAATACACACATATGTGTATTTATGTATGTATATACATATCAGCATGTGTGTACATTCCTTTACTCAAAATTCTTAGTTAATGCAATTTTTATCCCATACATTTTTGCTGACCAAACAACTCGTTTGCCTGTCTAATCTGCTTGCCTCATTTGCCTCGCTCGTTTACACGCCTCATTTGCTTCACTCGTTTTCTCGTCTCGGTCGTCTGCTGCTGCAAATGAGTGCCTCGCTCATTAAGGTCGGTTTTATACAGAAATTTTGTTTGGCAAACTGCGTGCAATTGTTGTTGCAGCAAACTCGGAGAGAGCGAGTTTGGCGACTCTCACAGCAAACTAATTTTGTTTGGTCAAACTGCAGCAAATTCGGTGTTGTCATATACAAAAATTTTAAATTTTGCGCGTTATGTACATCTGAAATTCTCATTTCGTGTTGGCAATAGCCATGAAAACCATAATGAACGTGCAACCCTGTGCCAAACTCGACATAACCACCTCTGAGCAAACTAAGCAGCCGCCATTTAATTTGGCAAACAAAAGTTTGTCTGCATAACACCGACCTTACTCGCCTCGCTCGTCTGCAGCTGCAAATGAGTGCCTCGCTCGAGTTAACGACGTTAATACATATACTGCATATATTACATACATACATACACTACATACATAGCTAACATGCCTGGTCACATACATTACATATATACATAAACTATAATGTACAAATAAACATGTTTGTCTCATAAGTAACAGAAGAATATGATAACATTGTAAACAACCTTCAATAACAAATTTAATCACTAAACCAATAACAAACACCATTTATCATCAGTAGTAGAAATGGTATAAATAGATGTAAGCATAAACATGTAAGGAGTTCGAGATTATACGAATTCAAATAAAGAGCTCTTGCTCAGAAAAATATAAAAATATTTTTTTATATAACTTTCCTGACTTGAGTATTAAACTGGGGGCTCAACCGGTCTTAAAAGCCATTTTCTAATCCTGTAACGTTACAAAGGATAAGGAAAAATATAAAATCCCACGGGAAGTAAGACTTCCAGCACTACATATTTGAAAAAAGTGCTTAAATAATTAATATAAACACAAACAACACACGATTCAAAACAAGTGAATCGAAAAGTGAATCAAAAAAGTGAAACACAAAGGCGAAACTGGATACCTTACGTAAATTAAAAACAATAAAAAAAAAAAAAAATTACGACGACAACAGAAAACTAGAAAACCCAATAAAAATGGAGGAACAACTAGCTCAACTACACGCAAACATGGCTGCATTGGTAAATCAGATCCAACAACAACAGGCGGACTTCACAGAGAGAGTAGCTCGGCTAGAGCAACAAAACGCTCCACACGAAGTGGTACTACACGACGAAGTCAAACTTAACATCACCGACCCAAGGGATATAGACCTTGAATTGTTCAAATCTCTACCAAAATTCGATGGAGATAAAGAGCAATACCGATCATGGAGATCACAAGTTTGGACCTTCATGGAAGCGATAAAGAACTTCCAATACCATCCAAAATATTACAGCGCCCTGGGAATCATACGAACAAAGATTACAGGACCAGCTGCGAATATATTAACAAATCACGACACCAAATTAAATTTTTATTCAATCATCAACCGACTTGACTATACTTATGCTGACCAACGCCCACTATATGTCCTCCTGGACCAAATGAAAAAAATCTCACAAGGAAGAAAAACTCTCGCAGAATTCCACGGTGAAGTATCTAAGGCACTTAATTTAGCCTTAGCCAAAATCGAAATGTCCAGTGATGACAACAACGAAGGTATGAAAACTTACGCCAACCAAGAGGCAGTAAGAACGTTCATCCTTGGCCTAAATTCAAAATATACCAGCGGTACACTGTATAGCCATAATCCAACAAATTTGGAATCGGCATACGCGACAGCCTGTACCATATCACACGATAACGTAAATGAAGAATTCGAAACACAGAACGTACAACCCAGATTCCAGCATCATAGGCAAAATCGGAGCACCTACTCACAACCACATCGTGAAGAGAGGTACTATAAGCCAAACATCAGAATTCAAAGAAACGACTACCAACAACGAGGAGACCATCAACAAAGAAGCTTCTTCAATCAACAAAGACAACCTGCACCTATTCCAATGGACGTGGACCACTCTAGACAATATGTCCCAACAAGTAGACGCAATAATGCCGTAAGTCACAATAATAATATACCTAACAATATATATAAGAGAGATAGGACATTCAGTCATAATAACGTAACTACTCCACAAAATAAGTCACAAAGAATAAATCAAGTAAATAGAGAAGATCTAGAGTCAGTAGATTTTTCAAATTACGAAGAACAATTCGAAGCAGGCAGTACTTTTTTAGGCGAATAAACGGGCTGCCTTGCTTACAAACAAAATGCGGCCTAACCGGCACGCCCGTTACCTTATTAGTTGACACTGGCTCCACTAACAATTACATAAATATAAATTGCAATATAGGAAAATCGATAAAAATAAAACCATTTAAAACCAAAACCTTACATGGTCACTCAATTATAAATTCTAAAAAAATAATAACGATGTACGGACATCATTTAACTTTCTATGAAATTAAAGAATTAAACGACTTTGACATGATACTCGGAGAACAGGGACTACGCCAAATAAAGGCAGAAATCAGTTTATTTGATTATAATTCAAAATATCAAAGAAAAAAGGCCCTAAAAGTAGAAACAAAGATTAACTATACTATTAACAATAAAAAATTTAAAGATCAAGTCGATGAACTTATGAAGATAAATAATAATATTAGTGAAACATTACCTTTTACAACGACGATACAAGCATCTATCAGGACTGAATCAGAAGATCCCATATGGACAAAACAATATCCATATCCCATGTCTGATCACGACTTTGTCAGGAAAGAAATTGAGAAACTTTTAAATAACGGTATAATACAGCCAAGCAAGAGCCCATATAACTCACCTATATGGACTGTTCCAAAAAAGGGCACCGATGACCAAGGCAAGCCCAAGCGAAGAATGGTTGTTGACTTTCAAAAGATTAATTCTCATACGATTACTGACAGATATCCAATTCCAGATGTTAATATGACAATACAAAACCTAGGAAAAGCAAAGATTTTTTCCACACTAGATTTAGAATCAGGGTTTCATCAGATACTAATTAAAGAATCTGATCGAGAAAAGACAGCATTCTCTGTCAACGGCGCGAAGTATGAATTTATCAGAATGCCATTCGGATTAAAGAATGCACCCTCAATCTTTCAACGATGCGTTGATGACATATTAAGAGAATATATTGGAAAGTTTGCGTATGTTTATATTGATGATGTGTTAATTTATTCATCTACAGCAGAAGAACATATGGAACACATACGGATTATAATTAATGCACTTCACAATGCTAACATGAGAATTTCTGACGAAAAGTCACATTTTTTCCAAGACTCAGTAGAATACCTAGGACATATTATAAAACACAATAGAATTACCGTAGATCCAAAAAAAGTTGAAACTATAAAGAACTACCCACAACCAAAAAATTTAAAAGAATTGAGATCTTTCTTAGGACTTGCTAGTTACTATAGGAAGTTTATAAAAGATTTTGCTAAAATCACGAAACCCTTAACAATTCATTTGAAAGGAGAATTAGGAATGGTAACTAAAAATCAAAGTGCCAAAGTATCAATACGCTTAGACGCAGCAGCAGTAGAAGCCATGGAAAAAATAAAAAACGCTTTACAAGAACAAGTTGAACTTTTCCAACCAGATTTCTCTAAACCATTTAGCTTAACAACTGATGCTAGCAATTTTGCCATCGGAGCAGTCTTATCTCAAAATCGCCACCCAATCGCATTCATCTCACGCACACTAAATGAAACAGAGCAAAACTATAGTACAAATGAGAAAGAGTTACTAGCAATCGTTTGGTCTTTACAAAAACTTAGAAACTATTTGTACGGTGTAGCAAACCTAACAATTTACACAGATCACCAATCCTTAATTTTTTCGATTTCCGAAAAAAACCCAAATGCAAAGCTAAAACGTTGGAAAAATCTAATTGAAGAATACGGTGCCAAACTAGTTTATAAACCTGGACACCAGAACGTTGTTGCAGACGCACTTTCCCGACAACAAGTCAACAACACAACAGATTGTTCAGACCATTCACAACAAAGCTCTCCAAATGAAATTATGAAAAAAGTTAAACAACCACTAAACTCTTTTAAAAATCAAATAATTATTTTACAAGATAATGAAAGAAACGAAATTCTTAATCAAACAACATTTCCCGGTCAATCTAGACACACAATATTTTTTAAAGATACCCCAGATTTGCTCTCCAAATTAAAAAATGTAATTAAACCAAAACTCACTAATGCGATAAAAATAGACGAAGAAATACTATTTCACTTAAAAAAAGAAATAACTTCCACATTCCCAAATTGCACCCTGGTACTAGCCCAAAATCAGCTAATTGACGTAACTTCCTTAAATGAGCAAAGTGAAATCGTCAAACAGACACATAAACGTGCACATAGAAATTACAAAAATAACACACAAGAAATATTGTTGACCCACTACTGGCCCAACATTAAAGAGAGGTGCAGAAAAGAAGCAGTAGATTGTGAAATATGTTTACAGCACAAATATGAAAGACAACCAAACAAACAACCTATAGGAAAAACCCCAATACCAACACGAGTAGGAGAATACATACAGATGGACATATTCCATATCAATAACATGCAGTATCTTAGCTCCATAGATAGATACTCCAAATATTGTTTCCTACGAAAACTAAACACAAAAACAAACTGTCACGAATACATAGAAGAAGTACTCACACAAGTTTACCCAAATGATAAATATCTCACGACTGATAACGAGAGTACCTTCAACGCACTCCGTCACGCCTGTACATCATTCAACATCAAACGCTCAAGTTGAACGATTACACAGTACACTAATCGAACTCTGTCAAACCTTAGCTGCAGAAAATAAAACAGCTCCCGCCGACGAATTATTCAACGCAGTTCGCCAATACAACAGGACAATTCACTCCTCCACAGGATATAAGCCCGAAGACGTGTTCTTTAATCGTGATAAATACCCTGATATCAAATACACACTTGAAGATAAACAAGCAAAACTACTCCAACATCACAATTAGAACAGGAAAAGCATAACTTACAAACCAGGTGACCTAATTTACAGCCGAACCGATCGCCGTAACAAACTCGCTACAAAATATAATAAGCATAAGGTGAAAGAAGATCGTGGGGACACAATCCTAACAACTAGGGGGAAAATAATACACAAAGATAGCATAAGAAAAAATTGCATACCATGCAACAAACAGGATTCTTAAATTTAATAATAATAACCTGCGGGTTATGCGATGAAATCACCGATTTGACTGGTAAGAAATACGTACTCACTGAACTAGATTCCGTGTATATTTATGAGACTTCATCCTATCTTTACCATGTATCGAATCTATCTATAATATTAGCTCCATATGAAAAAATAGTGAGAACTAGATATGATTCAATTCAAACTGAAGGAAAAAATATAATAATTGATAAAATAGAAACTCTGAAGACACAGTTAATACCATCCGAGTATCGTGCCAAACGCGCCCTTAATTTTTTAGGCTCAGTATTAAAATTTGTTACAGGAATACCAGATCACGATGATCTAGTTGAAATTAAAACAGGACTTAATCAACTTATCGAAAATAATAATCAACAAAGGACAATAAATTCTCGATTTGAAAAAATCTTAACAACCCTAGATCCACAATCTATTTTTGATAATTCAATACTTACGGAAATATACAGTGAACTATTAACTATTACAAATACCATTAACTTCGCAAAAACAGGAAATTTCTTCTCTGGAACACTTAATATCAAAAAATGTAGAAGAAGTAATAAAAAACGAAGTATATGATATTCCAATAATAAATATACTAGAATATTCTGATATCCACATATGTACCTTTCATGATGCTATTATAACAATCTACAAATATCCTGTAATAAGAAATAAATGTAAAATGTATAATCTAACCCCATTAGCCTTTAAATATGGAAAATATCAACTTAACAACAAAATAGCTTTATGTAATAATACATTCAACAACTTATCAAAATGTAAAAACTATGTAGGCACACATATTTGTAAAAAAGAACCAAAGGATAATTGTACTATTCCTTTATTATTAAAACAAAATGCTCACTGTAATATTATCCAAGAAAATAACATTCCCTTACAAATATTAGATAATGGTAACATTATTATAGACTATGAACACATATGGAACGGACTCAAAGTAAACGGTCCACATTTAATCCAATTCAATTTTAATACAACTATTGATAATAAAACTTATATTAACCATAAACAGGAAATAAAAAATGTAATACATGCCCATCAAAACGAAAAAGTTAATATATTGAAAATTTTAAACTCCGAATCAGATTATAAATTTACCAATATACAAGAAATGTATAAATTAGTGATTCCAATTGAAGAACATCCTTGGAAATTTACTTTATATTTAACCATAATAATAATTATACTAATTCTACTTATATACTTAATTATAAGATTACATACATATCGACAACTACAATTAAGCACCAAACGTCGAAGAAACTTCGAATTAGCTTACCTAACCGAATTACAAAGATGTCAAAACCTAAGCCCTTCGAAATGAGGACATTTCATTTTTAACACCGGGGAGAGTTAACGACGTTAATACATATACTGCATATATTACATACATACATACACTACATACATAGCTAACATGCCTGGTCACATACATTACATATATACATAAACTATAATGTACAAATAAACATGTTTGTCTCATAAGTAACAAAAGAATATGATAACACGAAAACACGTAAACAACCTACTGATAAACTATAACATGTTTGTCTCATAAGTAACAAAAGAATATGATAACATTGTAAACAACCTTCAATAACAAATTTAATCACTAAACCAATAACAAACACCATTTATCATCAGTAGTAGAAATGGTATAAATAGATGTAAGCATAAACATGTAAGGAGTTCGAGATTATACGAATTCAAATAAAGAGCTCTTGCTCAGAAAAATATAAAAATATTTTTTTATATAACTTTCCTGACTTGAGTATTAAACTCTCGCAACGACGCCCTCGCGAGGGCAGAGCTAACGAGGCCCTCGTTTGCATGCCGCTCTACTCTTGCGCTGCCTTCGTTTGCTTACTCGCTCGCTGGCTGCTCAGCGCGTGCGCTCGTACTTAACGAATGCTCGTTTGCAAACAGCCTCGCTTGTTGCTCGTGAGTTGCGCAAACTCAGGGTAAACTAACGAGCGAGCGAGGGGCTAAAATGAGGCAAATCGGAACCCTGGTCTTGACGATCAACTTTGTTCATTTTTGAAAAAGGCAGTAAAATGCACTACAATTCAATGAATTGGAGTTGGACGAACGATTTCCACAGGCTATTTCAAGTGGACTGCAGCCGACGCTTATCCAATAAGCAGCGAAAGAGAGCGTTTGCATACGCTGTAGAAGTAGCTCAACTCGAAAGTAGATGCTTAGGAACAACGCTTCAGTGGTCCTGTTGGTTAAAAAAAAACTTTTGCTCATAAGCAAACTGATGCATGTACGTATGTATGGCTTATACTTAAGCATGTACGAATGTATTCATATATGCTTTATTTGTTTAGATTTTCTCTGCCATCGGCTGTAGTGTGGAACCAGCTGTCCGCATTGAAGTTTATCTACCGGTCATTACAGCAGTCAATACGATTCGCCGCGAGTCTGCAAGTTGATGTTAATGCTCAAAGATTGATTTCCACTAGATTTTGTATATACATACATATGTATGTTAATCGTAATTCAGTATACGTCCGCTATCATACATATATAAAACTGATCATAAGTAAAACGACGTCAGTACGAACGATATATATATATATATATTTTTTTTAAATGAACCTTATCATGTATAAACCGGTACCGGCACAGTTGGTACAATTGGTAACGCAAAGTATCAGTCAAGCCTACGAAAACTCAATCACTTTCTTTATTTGTGGCACCTGCTGTTTTCCTCGAATATTTGTTTTGCAAAACATTGGAGTGAGTAGCTCGAGATTTCCAAGAACTCCAGAAACCAGAAGGCGAAGGGTGGGTTAGCTGAAACCTCATTTATACACATGGTGGAATAATAGTAAGGTATTGTCAGTAGCGACGTGTTTGTTGTAATTTTAACAAAATCGATACGCTTATTTCCAAGGATGCCTACCACAAAACTTAAAGGAAATAGTACTAGAACTACTCCTTTTCATGATATCTCTCTAAAAGAAAGCGTTTGCATCACTGTTTTTTTTACCTCTTCTTCATTATGCATTTTCGTGTTGCAAATTAGACTGAAAATCTGAAACTCTGAGTTATAAATCATAAAATTGCAGTGTTTGCAATGAAATAAATCATTTTACGTTGTAAATAAAATACAAGTAAGCAGTTTAAAAAACTAGTGTAAGTTTAGTAATGATAATACTAGCTGTAATGCAAGTAAAGTTTACGCCTCGACTAAAGTTTGGTATACAGAATTGGCTAGTTGAAAATTTGCTAAATAAAAAAGCTTTGGACCACTGCATTTGATCCAGTGAAACGTATTTTTAACCAATTGGATACAACGCCTTTTAGTCCCCAGTGCATTTGCTTAACAACCCACCACATTTAACTTTGTTTTTGGTACCATATCCAGCCAGGTATACATAACTTTTATTTGCAAGTAAGGAAAACCTAATGTCTTCTTTTTCAGTGTTTTTGTTGCACGGACAACCGCTTTTCTACCTACAAGTTTGACCAATAACTCCAGTACGTTTGTCGCGAGCACATCAACATTTGACTCGTGTTTTGTAACACGGACAACCGCATTTTTAATCAGTTGGATACCACGCCTTTTAGTGCCCAGTGCATTTGCACTACATTTAACTTTGTTTTTGGTACCATACTCAGCCAGGTATACATAACCTTTATTTGCAAGTAAGGAAAACCTAATGTCTTCTTTTTCAGTGTTTTTGTTGCAGGAACAGCATTTCGATCTCCCCATTTGCTATCTAAAAGCGCTTTTTTAGCCGTTTTCAACGCCCGGAAGATTCGTATTTTTGTTGACCTGTGAGCTGGACTTTAGTAATAAGCGTTACGTAAGCTAATTAATATTTTGAATAAACTAACTTAATTTTTTCCACAGCATATAAGAGGTAGCGGTAATTTTTGCATACTTTTTGTATTATGCCTACGGTGACCATATTAACCAACGTAAAATAAAGGACATTTTTTCAAAATGATTTGGGAATATGTACATGCAATTTGTATAATAGAAGTACCTTACCCATATCATAATTTAACAAAACAATAAAATTATTTGGACTGCGTAATTACAACTTTCGGTTTGATATTTAGTAATAAATTTTAGCTATAGAAAAAAGTAGTGATAGTAAAATAATCGACATCGTTGTTTCAATAAAAACACCGCTTTGGAAAATGATCTAATTTTATTTTTTGTCATTTGGAATATATGCAAAAGTAACTGTTTCAATCGAAGTATTATTTTAATATGTAGACAATGCCTAGCTCTTGTGCTTTGTGCCACTCGTCGTGGGCACATATGAAGCTTAGCTTTTTCAAAGTGCCAGCATAAGAAATAATAAAGAGAAAATCGGAACAGGCTTCAGGTGTGGAATTGCATAAAAACTCAAGAGTTTGTCAGCTTCATTTCGAAGAAAAAGATTTTGAGTTCGATCAAATGGGAAAGTAGCTGTTCCAATGAGAGTTGAATATATATCCTCTTGGAATAATTCACTCGTCGACGATGATTGCCTCAACCCAAACCGCCGAGTATGTTTTATTATACACTGAAAAGTTTTTTAACTACTTATGTATGTATATAATATAGTACCAGGTTGACCGAGCCTTGCCCGGAGTGCATATACTTTTTAAAGTTTTGAAGATTTGGATAGCTTTAAAAATATATTTGGGAAATAAAATGGGATTTCGATATATAATAAGTAAATTCCTTACTCTAAAATTTATGTGGCAACCCTATTCCGAAATACGCTGGAATGAATGGTACATATCTTGAGTATATATGTATATACTGTGAATAGATAAGAAAAATGTTGATTGAAATTAACAAAGTATAAATTTTTATTACATAGAAACGTGGCAAACCTGATGAAAAATATTTTTTGACAAAAGCTCTCAACAACACCTTTCATTGGATATCCATATTGCGATGTTTTAGATAAATTGTGTAGAATCGAAAATAAGTGGCAACCTTACACTATTATCCTAAGAGATAACATTTAACATTACATAGAAACGTGGCAAACCTGGTGAAAAATATTTTTTGACAAAAGCTCTCAACAACACCTTTCATTGGATATCCATATTGCGATGTTTTAGATAAATTGTGTAGAATCGAAAATAAGTGGCAACCTTACACTATTATCCTAAGAGATAACATTTAACATTACATAGAAACGTGGCAAACCTGGTGAAAAATATTTTTTGACAAAAGCTCTCAACAACACCTTTCATTGGATATCCATATTGCGATGTTTTAGATAAATTGTGTAGAATCGAAAATAAGTGGCAACCTTACACTATTATCCTAAGAGATAACATTTAACATTACATAGAAACGTGGCAAACCTGGTGAAAAATATTTTTTGACAAAAGCTCTCAACAACACCTTTCATTGGATATCCATATTGCGATGTTTTAGATAAATTGTGTAGAATCGAAAATAAGTGGCAACCTTACACTATTATCCTAAGAGATAACATTTTGTATATAGGGAAACCATTGTTTAAGAACCCTCTCTTGGTACCCATGAATAGTAATAATTTACTTTTTTTTTCTAAACAAAAAATTAAATAAATATGCGATTCAAAATAGGTTAATAAATAAGTTAAAATTCAATGGCGGCGATTTGCAATTCGTCATAGACGCAATGAAATCGGATAACAACATGGACGTGGCGAACAGGCTTCGCATATTAGCATTCGATGAGATGAGGGTTGCTACAGTATGTGAACACGATCCTCTCACAGATAGTGTAAGATCGCCAGCAAAGTATGTTCAAATGGTTATAGCCAGAGGCCTGAAGCTTTCGTGGAAGCAACCTGTTTTCTATGCATTTGATTGTAAAATGACAAAGACTTGCTTAGAAAACATTATAACGCAGCTTGGAAAGGCCGGCTATCCGGTGGTTGGCGTAGTGTCCGACATGGGTACGGGGAATCAAGGACTATGGAGAGAATTGGGAGTTTTTAAAGGTTACTACTTTTTGCTTAGAAACAATTAAATTAGCAGCATTTCATTATTTTTTCATAGAAAAAACTTGGTTTCTGAACCCTTGCGATGTTGAGAGTAAAATCTTTGTTTTTGCGGATGCCCCACATTTGATCAAGCTTTTGCGAAATCACTTTATAGATACTGGCTTTATTTTTAAAAATAAAGAAATAAAAACGGAAACGATTTGGGAAACAAAGCGGTCTACATCATCCTCGGACTTGTCCATCTTACAAACTGAATGAAAAACATCTAACAGGTCCCAATTCTGAAAGGCAGAAAGTAAGCCTTGCCGTACAGCTATTTTCACACACTACCGCAAGTGCGATCAAAAGATGCTACCAGATGGGTGTGGAATTGCATAATGCACTGGATACAGCGGACTTTTTTGAAATCGTCAATGACTGGTTCGATTTGGTTAACACGAAACTCAGCACGACTCAAAATTTTCCTGCTAAAAAGCCCTACGGACTGGAGCTTCAAGACCAAATGAAGATTTTAGCTGCAATGGATTCACTTGTTCTCGACTTGTTATGACCTATCGGCTGAACCAAGGTGTCGTGGAGAACTTTTGCGGTGGTATATAATAAAGTACAAAGCACAGAGCTTCTTTCTGGTCGAGGAAATGTGGCTGCGGATATTACCGATTGGCTTCCGCTGAGAGATATTCCGCATTCAGAAAACTTAACGAATTATCTCACGGAAACCGATGCATCCATTGTCCCATCGGAGGATTATAATTTGGATATTGATTTAGATGAATTTCGCGAGGATGCCATAGAATATGTAGCTGGATACATCATACGTAAGCTTCAATTGTATGAGGAGATGTCTACGGAAGCAAATTTTACCTGGGTAGACGAAGTTTCCAGGGGTGGTTTAATTAAGCGCAGCGGCCCTTTTGTGCAAGAATTCAAAAAACTCTAGACCGTTTTTCTTAATTTAAACGGCTCTACAATTTTTACAGGTGAAAATGTTGCGGTCATCGTCCACCTCGCTATTGCCGGAAAGAGTTAAAAAACTTTTTTCAAATGCCGAATGCATTTCCGCATTAAGGATTTAAATAAATCCTCAAATAATTGAGGTATGTGTAACCAACAACATTTACAACCCTAAATATAAAATATTACTAATATTTTTATTGAGCTTTGTACCACGATTGTTTATTAGGAAAAATTGAAAAAGCAACAAAGTCTAAGCGGTAGAAGTTATAGCACTATTTCGGAGATCACCACATCTCCTCATCAGACTTCTTTTTCTAGACTTCAGCAGGGATCGAACCTGCGAATTCGATGTTCAAAGTCAGAAGCGTTAACCACTGAGCTATGTACATCCCGTAAACTCTTGTTGCTAATTCATTTTCCTTATTCAACCAACTACTATCAAGTGCAGCTGATTTGCCGCTATTTAAACTCGACAGCGTGGTTGTTGTTGTCAATTCTATACATCCATTTGCTTATTTGCTTTTTTGTATAGTTTCAGGCAGGCTCTTCCTAAACTATGTATTTGTCAATGTTATTGTGGTTTGTTAACATTTTATTTTTAATATTTTTATGATGTGGTGATCTCCGAAATAGTGCTATAACTTCTACCGCTTAGACTTTGTTGCTTTTTCAATTTTTCCTAATAAACAATCGTGGTACAAAGCTCAATAAAAATATTAAAAATAAAATGTTAACAAGCCACAATAACATTGACATATAAAATATTACTTTTAATTAGATCTAATCAAAAGGATGGATCATTTTTATTTCGTTTAGCTGAATTCCTTTTTACAAGCTTTTATTTAAATTGCTCATCCCGCGGAAATTTCTAATCGATTTTATTTTTTCCTTGTAAGAAACAAGAATCTCCAAAAAAGTCAGCATTGAGTTAGTTCTCGAAATTAATAAACGTACAAAAGTACTTTAAACTTCCATATTATTGTAAAAATAGTACGAAAAACGGAGTAAAACGGGCCAAAATATTCCCCCATTTTCTACTACCTTAAAATGCGTTGCCGGAATATGCGTACCGAAAAGGTGAGGTTAAGTTACTGACAAGACCTTGTTATTATTACACCATGATGTATACATATGAAGCAAATTCAATTTGTTAATTTGTTTGAGCCTGTCAACCGTTACGTGATTGGGGCGCAACTAAATATGTATATAAGGGGGTTTTAGGACTCCGAAATAAATATCTATTACGGAATTTTGCCAGCAAATTAGGTAACTAAATATGTATATAGGGGGGTTTTAGGACTCGGAAATAAATATCTATTATGGAATTTTGCCAGCAAATTAGGTAACTAAATATGTATATAGGGGGGTTTTAGGACTCGGAAATAAATATCTATTATGGAATTTTGCCAGCAAATTAGGTAGCTAAATATGTATATAGGGGGGTTTTGGGATCGGAAATAAATATCTATTATGGAATTTTGCCAGCAAATTAGGTAATGCTACAGCGACTGTATACATTTTTACTAGTAACGTGTTTATCAATAAGAAGAAACGAAAAAACAGCTAATGACATGATGCTGGATACAACTAAAACTGCAGCTAAATGCAGCACCTTTTCTACGTATGCTGCTGCCGAAATGGGAAATCGAAAGTCACCTTTCCCTTGTAAACAGCCAGAAAGTCCTCTTTGCAGATTTTCAGAAATCACTTTCGGAAATAAAAATTGCAATGTGTACTTGCACCTGAAATTACGCAAATCGCGTTCGAGAAGTAATTTCAACTTGCTCGTGCTGCACTAGCAGTTTTCATTTTTGCTGCAAGCTGTCACTAATCGAGTGTTCCCGTGTGAGAAATGTGGAAAAAAATATTGTTACGATTATCCTTGAAACCTTGCGGGATTTCCAAAATATCTTCCGGCTCGTATCGCTGGATTGTTAAATAAATGCTAACGATGACCAAATTGTAGAACAATTAACTTTATTGTAAAACAAACAATTTACAATACTTGTTAAAGCAATAACAACGCTTTACTAAACTTGTTAACACAATTAAACTTATAGCTTGATTATTCGCAACTCACTTCTCTTGTAGATTGCTGACTTGTAAATTCCTCACTCCGCTGTGTGGCGGCTCTTATATACCCTCGCGCTCATGGCAACTCTAGAATGCTCTGAAGTACATCGCTCATTCTCCTTCTCTCGCTGTTCGCAGTGTTCATCCAACTTGTCGCGTCTCTTTGTGGAACATTCTACGTCATTCCTCGAACATTCTGCCTATTTCTCGCTGTTCGCTTCGCGTAATTAATTTATTCTACTAATATGAAGTAATTAAGTATAAGGTATCAAACAATTTGTGACTGAACAATTTAGCAGGTTTGGTAAATTTTTCATTTCATTAACTTAGTTTTTTGTTATTTTATGGCCTTATAACAATGATATTCAACAATTTTTTTTGAGCTCGAGGCCGATTTAAAAGAAAAAACTATTGTGGACAAGCAACAATAATTTTTATTTTTTTTTAAATGGTAGAGGTGATAGTTATTCATCACCACATTCCCTCATCAGACTTCTTTCAGTAGAATTGGAACCGACGATTCCACTGAATCTGCCAGTTGCCTTCGCACAGTGCTAAGTTCGCCTCTTGAATTATTGTTGCTTTTTTCCACTTTTTCATTCTTGTTAAAGGCCAGTCTTTAGCTCTCAAGAAAAGCAAAAACTCCATATAAACTGACGTACAAGAAATGGCTAAGAAATTTTCTTGTGTAAAACTTTTCTGAGGCAGTACGCAGTTCTTAAGAAATTTGCTATGCTTTCTACTACGGTTTTCTAAAGTTGTTTTGTGAAAAAAGAGTACAAGGCAACCCATGCTTGCAACACAAATATATTTCCGTTCCATTATTTCTTAAGGAAAGAGTGAGACAACAGGCAGGTGAAGTATGAGTTGTCAAAACTCCTTGGACACACACACGAAATAATAGCAATTTTTTCTTAACCGTTTTCTTGAGAGCTGCATACCAGCCTTTAGCCAACACAGTCAAGTGCAGCTATTCCGCTGCAATTCACACTTGATCATGTGGTTGTTGGTTTTTGTTAATAATTCTATTTTTAGAATGTTTAACTTTTTAGGTGTGCTCGTC
>NW_016157116.1:75903-76441 GCF_001687245.7 Rhagoletis zephyria | reverse complement strand
AAAAAAACTATTGTGGACAAGCAACAATAATTTTTATTTTTTGAAAAAATGGTAGAAGTGATAGCTATTTCGGAAATCACCACATTTCCTCATCAGACTTCTTTCAGTAGGATTCGAACCGACGATCCCACTGACTCAGCCAGTTGCCTATGCACCGTGCTAAGACGCCTTGTAAATTATCGTTTGCTTATTTCCACTATTTTCATTTTTGTTATGCCAACACAATCAAGCGCAGCTATTCCGCTGCAATTCACTTGATCATGTGGTTGTTGGTTTTGTTGGTTTGTGCTAATAATTCTATTTTTAGAATGCTTAACTTTTAGGTGTGCTCGTCCTTAAGTTATTTGTTTTTTGTTATTTTTTGGCCTTTTAACAATTATATTCAACAATTTTATAATGAGCTCGAGGCCATTTTTTAAATGAAAATTTATTGTGGAAAAGCAACAATAATTTGAAAAAATGGTAGAAGTGATCGTTATTTCGAAAATCACCACATTTCCTCATCAGACTTCTTTCAATAGGATTCGAACCGACGATC
>NW_016157116.1:40979-75866 GCF_001687245.7 Rhagoletis zephyria | reverse complement strand
GAAATCACCACATTTCCTCATCAGACTTCTTTCAGTAGGATTCGAACCGACGATCCCACTGACTCAGCCAGTTGCATACGCACTGAGCTAAGTTCGCCTTGTGAATAATTGTCGATTTTTTCCACTTTTTCATTCTTGCTAAGCCAACACAATCAAGTGCAGCTATTCCACTGCAATTCACACTTGATCATGTGGTTGTTGGTTTTGTTGGTTTGTGCTAATAATTCTATTTTTAGAATGCTTAACTTTTAGGTGTGCTCGTCCTTAAGTTATTTGTTTTTTGTTATTTTTTGGCCTTTTAACAATTATATTCAACAATTTTATAATGAGCTCGAGGCCATTTTTTAAATGAAAATTTATTGTGGAAAAGCAACAATAATTTGAAAAAATGGTAGAAGTGATAGCTATTTCGGAAATCACCACATTTCCTCATCAGACTTCTTTCAGTAGGATTCGAACCGACGATCCCACTGACTCAGCCAGTTGCCTACGCACTGAGCTAAGTTCGCCTTGTGAATAATTGATGCTTTTTTCCACCTTTTCATTCTTGTTAAGCCAACACAATCAAGTGCAGCTATTCCGCTGCAATTCACACTTGATCATGTGGTTGTCGGTTTTGTTAGTTTTTGTTAATAATTCTATTTTTAGAATGTTTAACTTTTCAGGTGTGCTCGTCCTTAAGTTATTGGTTTTTTGTTGTTGCTTGTCCACAATAGTTTTTTCATTTAAATCGGCCTCGAGCTCAATAAAAATTGTTCATTAACTTTGTTATAAGCATAAATTGTCTAGTAACATAGTTAAAAATGGACTTGTCTGCATTCACCGTGTAAACAGACAAAAAGAAGTATCGGAAAGTTTGATGTTCAGAAATAAAAATTTTCGAAAGCCATTTTAAACGCAAGGTGTAACTGCTCCGGCAATCTCCTTTGGAAATTCTTGAGTTTGATGGACTTTTGAAAAGGAGTTGCACGTCCCACGTCTAATAGCTACCTTACATTTGTAAGGGAATTACATGTGAAGCTTTTATAATTTAAATTTACCAGATAAAAATCCAAATGAATAACAAGATAAATAAAATTTTTATTAGAAAATTACTTCGAGGAATAAATTGATAAGCGGTTTGTATATTTGCAAATTGTTACTCGTTTGACCTTTTCGTGCATTTTATGTATATACGAAAACGGAAAAACATTGTTATAATGCAAATGGATATGCACACCAAAGCTCACCTTTTCATATGTGTAATGAAATTTAATCAGCGTTTTAGATATTTATTAATGCAAATTAAGCAAGCTTAATAAATACTGCTAAGTGAGCTCAAAAGAAATTATGAGTTTTCGGTGCCTGTCGAGATTTTCAACTAAGAACCATCTCTTCAATAAAAAAAAATATTACTCTGGGGTAAAGTTTTATTGGAAATCGTGAAATCCCTCCTAATGCCTGGAAGTGGAATTTTGTGCGATGAGGAAGTGGGATTAACGTGAGATGAAGAAGTGGAATTCAAGCGGGATTAAGGATAGTATAACCTGTTTGTTTTAAAGTTGAGGTATTTTTGCTCTGTGGTACAGTATTTCGTATGGGGTGCAATTGCTGAGGTTGTTCTGTTCCGCCACCACTTTCGTTTTCTCTGGGTCATATGCGGGTATACGTTCGTACCACCATGTGTGCCGATTCGGTTTGAGAACCTATTACGAAGGGTAGCGTCAGTCCCTCCCTCGCCCAAAGAATTATACACGAAGACTTGCCGTGGTTTTGGCGTTCGTGTACGCAAATTTTTCCCTATGTTGGTAATTTTGGTTTTTGGGTGACCGTCTGAGGACATATGCAGGTTATTTAAAGATACTGCATTAAATAAAGCCACGTGTATGGTGGTTAGTATCCAGCCACAGACGGTTTCTTGGGCAAGTAGAGTCCCCATCACATTTGGTTTAATACCACTTAATATTATCTGGGCATAAAAGTCGCCGCCTAGGATAAGTTCAACTGGTTCATTTTCGAAGAAGTTCTTGTCCGCTAACCGTCGGTCCGGAAACACTTGCTTAGTCTTAGCATTGACTTCACAAGCCGGTAAGTTTCCGGTGAGTTGCGGTAGAACCAGAACATTGGTATTTATATTTATTGTGGGGTCGATGGGTGACCGTGTTGTTGATACCTGATATCTGGGCACGCATTCTCTTTGACGGCAGGCCAATCTTGTGTTTAAGATTTTCTGTAATGAAGGAGACTTCTGAGCCGGAGTCTATTAGAGCGCGGGCTAAATAGTTAGTATTATGGAAAAATATATTAACACGCGCTGTTCCTAATAAAAACCCTTTTTCTCGTGTTAGCGAAACAAGATTGAAAGCTTGAACAATTTAGCAGGTTTAGTAAATTTTTCAATTCATTAACTTTGTTTTTTGTTATTTTATGGCCTTATAACAATTATATTCAACAATTTTTTTTGAGCTCGAGGCCGATTTAAATGAAAAAACTATTGTGGACAAGCAACAATAATTTTTATTTTTTTTTTTAAATGGTAGAGGTGATAGCTATTCATCACCACATTCCCTCATCAGACTTCTTTCAATAGGATTCGAACCGACGATTCCACTGAATCTGCCAGTTGCCTTCGCACAGTGCTAAGTTCGCCTCTTGAATTATTGTTGCTTTTTTCCACTTTTTCATTCTTGTTAAAGGCCAGTATTTAGCTCTCAAGAAAAGCAAAAACTCCATATAAACTGACGTACAAGAAATGGTTAAGAAATTTTCTTGTGTAAAATTTTCCTGAGGCCGTACGCAGTTCTTAAGAAATTTGCTACGCTTTCTACTACGGGTTTCTAAAGTGGTTATGTGAAAAAGAGCACAAGGCAACCCATGCTTGCAACACAAATATATTTCCGTTCCATTATTTCTTGAGGAAAGAGCGGGACAACAGGCTGGTGAAGTATCAGTTGTCAAAATTCCTTGGACACACACACGAAATAATAGCAATTTTTTCTTAACCGTTTCTTGAGAGCTGCATACCAGCCTTTAGCCAACACAGTCAAGTGCAGCTATTCCGCTGCAATTCACACTTGATCATGTGGTTGTTGTTTTGTTAATAATTCTATTTTAAGAATGTTTAACTTTTAAGCTATTTGTTTTTTGTTATTTTATGGCCTTATAACAATTATATTCAACAATTTTTATTGAGCTCGAGGCCGATTTAAATGAAAAAACTATTGTGGACAAGCAACAATGAAAAAATGGTAGAAGTGATAGCTATTTCGGAAATCACCACATTTCCTCATCAGACTTCTTTCAGTAGGATTCGAACCGACGATCCCACTGACTCAGCCAGTTGCATACGCATTGAGCTAAGTTCGCCTTGTGTTGCTTTTTTCCAATTTTTCATTCTTGCTAAGCCAACACAATCAAGTGCAGCTATTCCACTGCAATTCACACTTGATCATGTGGTTGTTGGTTTTTGTTAATAATTCTATTTTTAGAATGTTTAACTTTATAGGTGTGCTCGTCCTTAAGTTATTTGTTTTTTGTTGTTTTATGGCCTTATAACAATTATATTCAACAATTTTATGAGCTCGAGGCCGATTTGAATGAAAAAACTATTGTGGACAAGCAACAATTATTTTTATTTTTTGAAAAAATGGTAGAAGTGATCGCTATTTCGAAAATCACCACATTTCCTCATCAGACTTCTTTCAATAGGATTCGAACCGACGATCCCACTGACTCAGCCAGTTGCCTACGCACTGAGCTAAGTTCGCCTTGTGAATAATTGTTGCTTTTTTCCACCTTTTCATTCTTGTTAAGCCAACACAATCAAGTGCAGCTATTCCGCTGCAATTCACACTTGATCATGTGGTTGTTGGTTTTGTTGGTTTTTGTTAATAATTCTATTTTTAGAATGTTTAACTTTTCGGGTGTGCTCGTCCTTAAGTTATTTGTTTTTTGTTGTTGCTTGTCCACAATAGTTTTTTCATTTAAATCGGCCTCGAGCTCAATAAAAATTGTTCATTAACTTTGTTATAAGCATAAATTGTCTAGTAACATAGTTAAAAATGGACTTGTCTGCATTCACCGTGTAAACAGACAAAAAGGAGTATCGCAAAGTTTGATGTTCAGAAATAAAAACTTTCGAAAGCCATTTTAAATGCAAGGTGTAACTGCTCCTGCAATCTCCTTTGGAAATTCTTGAGTTTGACGGACTTTTGAAAAGGAGTTGCACGTCCGACGTCTAATAGCTACCTTACATTTGTAAGGGAATTACATGTGAAGCTTTTATAATTTAAATTTACCAGATAAAAATCCAAATGAATAACAAGATAAATAAAATTTTTATTAGAAAATTACTTCGAGGAATAAATTGATAAGCGGTTTGTATATTTGCAAATTGTTACTCGTTTGACCTTTTCGTGCATTTTATGTATATACGAAAACGGAAAAACATTGTTATAATGCAAATGGATATGCACACCAAAGCTCACCTTTTCATATGTGTAATGAAATTTAATCAGCGTTTTAGATATTTATTAATGCAAATTAAGCAAGCTTAATAAATACTGCTAAGTGAGCTCAAAAGAAATTATGAGTTTTCGGTGCCTGTCGGGATTTTCAACTAAGAACCATCTCTTCAATAAAAAAAAATATTACTCTGGGGTAAAGTTTTATTTAGGCGTGAAATCCCTCCTAATGCCTGGAAGTGGAATTTTGTGCGATGAGGAAGTGGGATTAACGTGAGATGAAGAAGTGGAATTCAAGCGGGATTAAGGATAGTATAACCTGTTTGTTTTAAAGTTGAGGTATTTTTGCTCTGTGGTACAGTATTTCGTATGGGGTGCAATTGCTGAGGTTGTTCTGTTCCGCCATCACTTTCGTTTTCTCTGGGTCATATGCGGGTATACGTTCGTACCACCATGTGTGCCGATTCGGTTTGAGAACCTATTGCGAAGGGTAGCGTCAGTCCCTCCCTCGCCCAAAGAATTATACACGAAGACTTGCCGTGGTTTTGGCGTTCGTGTACGCAAATTTTTCCCTTTCTTGGTAGTTTTGGTTTTTGAGTGACCGTCTGAGGACATATGCCGCTTATTTAAAGATACTGCATTAAATAAAGCCACGTGTATGGTGATTAGTATCCAGCCACAGACGGTTTCTTGGGCAAGTAGAGTCCCCATCACATTCTGTTTAATACCACTTAATATTATCTGGGCATAAATGTCGCCGCCTAGGATAAGTTCAACTGGTTCATTTTCGAAGAAGTTCTTGTCCGCACAGTAGGTCCGGAAACACTTGCTTAGTCTTAGCATTGACTTCACAAGTCGGTAAGTTTCCGGTGAGTTGCGGTAGAACCAGAACATTGGTATTTATATTTATTGTGGGGTCGATGGGTGACCGTGTTGTTGATACCTGATATCTGGGCACGCATTCTCTTTGACGGCAGGTCAATCTTGTGTTTATGATTTTCTGTAATGAAGGAGACTTCTGAGCCGGAGTCTATTAGAGCGCGGGCTGAGTAGTTAGTATTATGGAAAAATATATTAACACGCGCTGTTCCTAATAAAACCCCTGTTCTCGTGTTAGCGAAACAAGATTGAAAGTTATTTACAGTATTTGTAGAGTCGCGTATTGCTTGGGCTTGGGCGGAAGATGACGCGATGTCATCTGTTGGATGCGAATTGTTAGCTGGAAAGGTTGCTTTTGGCGGAACTGCCTAGGTGTGGGGGATCGTGTGGTGCCGCAGGTGACAGACAGATAGACAATTCAAGCAAATGTTGTTATTCGTTAGGAATTTGATTCTGTCGGCCGGTGCTAGGTTGAGAAATTCTTGGCAACTAGCTAGCATGGAATGATTGTAATCTTTTTTGGTGAGCTTCATTGGTATGTCTACTATTGTGCGGCCCTGCAGTGGAGTTAGGTTTAATGCCTCTAATATCTGCAACGGTTTCTAGAGTTTGAAACCGTTGTGAGAGAAATTTATCCATGTCCTCCCACTTGGATATTTCAGTTTTGCTTTCAATACTTTGCTCACACAACGCTAATGTAGTTTCTGGTAACTTCGTTGAGCAAAGATATGTAATGATTGCATCCCAGTTTGATGTGTCAATCGTTGACACTGTAATGTCGAGATGCAGTTATTAATATCTCGCTGCAATTGTTTAAGGGAGATACCCGCACTCGCCTGTGGTTTGAAAATAATCTTTAATTGGGCATTTACGAGGATACGTTTATTTTCGTANTAGGCGTGAAATCCCTCCTAATGCCTGGAAGTGGAATTTTGTGCGATGAGGAAGTGGGATTAACGTGAGATGAAGAAGTGGAATTCAAGCGGGATTAAGGATAGTATAACCTGTTTGTTTTAAAGTTGAGGTATTTTTGCTCTGTGGTACAGTATTTCGTATGGGGTGCAATTGCTGAGGTTGTTCTGTTCCGCCATCACTTTCGTTTTCTCTGGGTCATATGCGGGTATACGTTCGTACCACCATGTGTGCCGATTCGGTTTGAGAACCTATTGCGAAGGGTAGCGTCAGTCCCTCCCTCGCCCAAAGAATTATACACGAAGACTTGCCGTGGTTTTGGCGTTCGTGTACGCAAATTTTTCCCTTTCTTGGTAGTTTTGGTTTTTGAGTGACCGTCTGAGGACATATGCCGCTTATTTAAAGATACTGCATTAAATAAAGCCACGTGTATGGTGATTAGTATCCAGCCACAGACGGTTTCTTGGGCAAGTAGAGTCCCCATCACATTCTGTTTAATACCACTTAATATTATCTGGGCATAAATGTCGCCGCCTAGGATAAGTTCAACTGGTTCATTTTCGAAGAAGTTCTTGTCCGCACAGTAGGTCCGGAAACACTTGCTTAGTCTTAGCATTGACTTCACAAGTCGGTAAGTTTCCGGTGAGTTGCGGTAGAACCAGAACATTGGTATTTATATTTATTGTGGGGTCGATGGGTGACCGTGTTGTTGATACCTGATATCTGGGCACGCATTCTCTTTGACGGCAGGTCAATCTTGTGTTTATGATTTTCTGTAATGAAGGAGACTTCTGAGCCGGAGTCTATTAGAGCGCGGGCTGAGTAGTTAGTATTATGGAAAAATATATTAACACGCGCTGTTCCTAATAAAACCCCTGTTCTCGTGTTAGCGAAACAAGATTGAAAGTTATTTACAGTATTTGTAGAGTCGCGTATTGCTTGGGCTTGGGCGGAAGATGACGCGATGTCATCTGTTGGATGCGAATTGTTAGCTGGAAAGGTTGCTTTTGGCGGAACTGCCTAGGTGTGGGGGATCGTGTGGTGCCGCAGGTGACAGACAGATAGACAATTCAAGCAAATGTTGTTATTCGTTAGGAATTTGATTCTGTCGGCCGGTGCTAGGTTGAGAAATTCTTGGCAACTAGCTAGCATGGAATGATTGTAATCTTTTTTGGTGAGCTTCATTGGTATGTCTACTATTGTGCGGCCCTGCAGTGGAGTTAGGTTTAATGCCTCTAATATCTGCAACGGTTTCTAGAGTTTGAAACCGTTGTGAGAGAAATTTATCCATGTCCTCCCACTTGGATATTTCAGTTTTGCTTTCAATACTTTGCTCACACAACGCTAATGTAGTTTCTGGTAACTTCGTTGAGCAAAGATATGTAATGATTGCATCCCAGTTTGATGTGTCAATCGTTGACACTGTAATGTCGAGATGCAGTTATTAATATCTCGCTGCAATTGTTTAAGGGAGATACCCGCACTCGCCTGTGGTTTGAAAATAATCTTTAATTGGGCATTTACGAGGATACGTTTATTTTCGTATCTATCACTCAAAATTTTCCAGGCAGTTTGAAAGCCATCGTTAGTCAATGGGCATTTACTCACTATCTCTCTAGCCTCCCCGTCTGTTTTTTGGTTTATGTGGAACAATTTTTCCACAGGAGTGAGGCGCTTGTTGAGTATGTAGATGGCCGTAAACATATCTTGGAACATAGGCCATGTGAGATAGTCGCCTTTGAATACGACCGTATCGCACGGAGGAATGTGAATATTATGTTCTCTGGCGGACATATCCTCAACATCTTTGTCAGTATTTACGAACTTTGCATGGAGTTCTGCCATGTTTGACATGCAGCGCAAGTATACAGCATACGAACTTTTGTACTTAGGTTTCACAGTGGCGATTCCTGTGGCGTCTAACCTAGTGGAATGTACTAGTTCCTCATACGCCGCCTTTACTTTCTTCCACATGGCTTTCAATTCCTCTTGTTGAATAAATAGCAAGAGTAAATGTCGTGTACTCGGTTTGGGCCGTGTCATTGTAGTCGGCCACAGCGTCTGCCAATCGAATAAATTTATCCATGTTTAGGCAAATTAAAGAAAAATACAGAATTCAAGCTGAATAAAATTAACCAAATTTCGAACAATGGTAAGCAGAGCCTACAAAAACCCACCACAGCACAACAGATTTCAAGAATTTCTGTGTAATTTGACACATACTAATTGTTTTATTTATTACCGTATATGTATAAACGAATATTAATTTGTATATATGTACATATGTATGTACAGTCAGTCAATAAAGTTTAGGTACAGCGAATTTTTTACAATGCGGGCAACTATTTTTTAAATATTTAATTTTTCGCAAATTTTTTATAAAAATATGGTTAATTCTACAAAAAACCCCAAAAATCAAAGTTCTAAACTTTGTGCAAAATCAAAGAAAATTCTGCAAAATTTCATTCAAATATCGCACTTTTTATTTACGCTCTCAAGAAAAAAGTTGAGTATGCAGTTTTTTAGCCCGGTCAACTTTAGTACAATAAAGTGCAAGTATGAAGAAGGTAGGACTTACCATTGATTTTTGGGAAACTTTTTTGTTGAAGGTGTCGCACATTTTTTCCATATAAAAAAAATTATCAAACATTATTTTATATGGAGAAAATGAGCGACACCTTCAACAAAAATAATTTCTAAAAATCACTGGCAAGTCTTAGCTACCTCAAACTTTCACTTTGTTATACTAAAATTGAATGGGCTAAAAAACTGCTTCCTCAACTTTTTTCTAGAGAGCGTAAATAAAAAGTGCAATATTTGAATGAAATTTTGCAGAATTTTCTTTAATTTTGCACAAGATTTGGAACTTTGATTTTTGGGGTTTTTGTTGTAGAACTAACCATATTTTTATAAAAACTTAGCGAAAAATAAAATATTTAATAAATAATAGCCAGTATTATAAAAAACTCGCTTTACCTAATCTTTGTTCTTCAACAGAGACGACCGTCAATACGAGTATGTGTATAAACTCCGTATTTGCGAAATGTGTGTTTTTTTTCTCAAAAAGGGGTGTTTGCAACGCGCAAAGTGATCTTGTGGATGCGGATTTTTTTTTGTGGGGAAGTGTGAAAAAGTATATGTAACACAAAGTCAGCCACAAGTGAGGTTATGGATACTCGGAACTTAGTGAAGTGTAATTAGTGGTAATGAGTGCGCAAATCAAAACTGCTTGAAACACGAATTTTGAATAGAATTGAAAACCAGTTGAATATAGATTGAAAAAAAAAATTTGATTTGCAAATATGAAAAAGTGATATGCACTATGAAATTTTGCAAGAAAAGTATGTGTTGGCGTTTAACTTGCTCCACTAACCATCTGCAGTGAACGTTTTGTTAAAAGTGACCGTAGCGCTCACTTGTACTTTTTGTTTAATATGTTCCCAATTAAATATTGAGGCAAGAAAATATATTGAGTTATAATGCACTAAATCCACAAATCACTCGCGTTTGTTTAGTATTTGCGCGGAATATTGGTGTGAAAACACTATCACCACTTGACGAATGTATGTGCAAATAAGTGCAGAAATGATAACGACGTACCTTTGCTAATCCTTGTGATTGGGGATATATGCAGATGGTGTTTATGTGGCACGGTATATGCGTTGTGTGAAAAGTGCATAATCGTATGCGTGTATATACTATATATGTATGTATGTATGTGCGCTTTCATATTAGGGCGCTTCATATTTTAAAGTTTGGTTTAGGCTTGTGGCCTAAACACCCAATGTAAAAAATGGAAAAATTGTTGCTTTGAACTTCAATAACACCAGTAATTATTATTCCCCCCACAAAAAGGTTGTACCGTTATGATCAGGACTAAGACCACTAACGATCCTAATTTAAATTCTTATAACCAGAGAAATGTACTTCTTCCGCACTTATACCAAATTTTTAGAACTTAAAAGTTAAAATCGGCAAAACAGACAATTTCAATACAGCTCCAGTAAACTTAAATTTTTGGCAACGTTGAGACTTCGTATTTCTTATATTTGTCGATTTATTTGCACTTTCACAGATTTATTGTAGTGGGATTCATGAAACGTCGCAATGTTGTTGCAAATGTCTCATTTGTCGCAAAATTTGCCACCTTGCGACACAGCTGATTACTTTTGTATGGAAACTTTCTGCGACAAAATTGCGACATTGTCATATTATTTGAGCTGGCAATCATTGCAAAGTCAAACTTGCGAAACACATCTTCTTTTATTGTCTTCAAATACTTCAGGAAAAAGTATATTAGTTAAGGCTGCTTCGAAATATAATTGTAAAAGCTTTTCATTTTCTCTAACGCGCGGCATTTTTTAAAAATTTTAGATTTGCAATCTGGAGTTGCGATAGGTCGTTCATATAACTTTGTTCGCAACATTGACATTTCGCCAAAAATTTCACTTTGCGACGTTTTATGAATCGCACTTGTGTTGTTTTTATTTTTCTGCTAGCACCTCAAGGCCAAGCATCAATCTCTTTTATTTCTAAACTAGGATTGAAGGAAATTCCTTATGTGTCCCAATTTGGCATTTCACCGTGCTTGCATTTAATGATGTTGTTGCAACAGCGTAAAAGTTTTCCAGAGTTTTTCTCTATTTTATGCTTCGCTGATGTAGTTCTTAATTTCGAAAGAATACCCTGGAACTGCTCTCAGACGGCCTAGAGACCTCTTCCATGGCTCAAATTCAAAAATTTAAAATCTTGAATAGCACTACAGCGTTCTCTGCGTTCGAGTGATATACAATTGTGACAAGGACGCACATTTGCAAGTAAGTCATACAAAATGCAATAAATAATATTTTTTTTTTTATTGATGACTTTAAATTTTTATCGTTTTTTAAATAATGGTAAATTTAATCCTTTGTGTGTTAAAATTTTTTGATTCGGGTCATGTTTCGGAACACAATAACTACGGTGATCGCAAAAATGTATACACACTATATTTATGGTGGCGAGAATGTAACTAGGGAAAAGACATTTTAACAAATTTATGCTACTTTCCTTTATTTAAAAAATGTTTATTATTTTTTAGGATAATATAACTTACTATCTAGAAACACCTGTAAATAAAAATTTCAAACTTTGTAGATCATTTTTAAAAATTTTACGAATTTTAAAAAATGTTGATAAAAATTTTTAGCATTTTAATCAGATTTTCTAGAACTGTTTTCATAATGAATTTTTGTAGCTGATTCCATTTTAGTATAATAAAGCGCAAGCTGGAAATAGATTGGACTTACCGTCAGCGTTGCCACTAATAATTTTCCCCACTACCAATTTTCTTCCCAAATCCGACCAAAATCGTTTACAACCTACCAAATAAATTTCAATTACAAAAAAGCTTTCTGAAAGCATACAATTCATTTATTTAAGATTAAATGTTTCGAATACAAAACATTTACATCCATACATATATGTACTTTGTATATTTTAAAACAAACAAGAAATAAATAAATGCAGGTAGAGTCTTAGGGCCGGTTGCTTAAAGACTGGTTGACACTAATCATCGGTTAAACATCGTTATCGACGTCACCGACACCGTGTTATATGCATGGAATCAAAAACGTCGATAACGATGTTAACCGATGATTAGTGTCAACCAGGTTTGAGCAAGCGGCCCTTATGCCCGTATGGTACTACGTTGTTTTCCTGTATTTTTCATTTGAAATACAAACAAAAAAATTGACGACAGTCAATATACAAAAACAATTCGGCAATGCGTTAGGGAGAAACAAATTCTGTGTGAAAAACAGCTGAGTTTTGACATATTTGATTTATTTGATTACAAACACACAACCATAAGTTACAACGTGTTTGGTCTTTTACTAAACATATTCTTCGAAATATTTTGTAGGGGATAAAAAAGAAAAATAAAATAAAGATATAAGATAAGTCATATACGAAATAAGAAGTCCCTTTAGAAGCATATAGAAGAAGACATAAATTAAAGGGTATTGGCAAAATATTGCATTAATTCGTTCTTAAAACGCAATGCGTTAGTGATTCGCTTGATTCTATGAGGTAAGCCGTTCCAAAGACGAACGGAGAAAATAAAGAACTGACGTTCAGTTATCAAACTGTTAAATTTTAAGCTAGCAATCAAGTAGAGATCGAGAAGATCTGAATCTGAAGTCGTTCTTCTAGATACTGAGGCTCTCGAGTAGTCACTATCTTATGCAGTAGTGTTAGACACTTTATTTTTAGTATGTCATTAAAAGGTATTGACACAATTTTCGCTGCGAATTCGGAGATGTGCTCGTCACGTTTTATTTTATAAATGTATCGGGCAATATTATTGAACAGGACATTAAGCTTCCTACGACACACACTTTCACAATTAGCATACAGCTAACAACCATAAAACAAAGTAGGTAACAGATAAGTTTTAGCTAACAACAGTCGGATTTTTAAGGGGGTAATGGATTGGGTAGTCCACAGCGAGCGGAGCATGCCATATACATTCCCAATTGTGCTAATAATATGATCTGACCATGTAAGCGTTCTGTTGAATACTACCCCCAAATTTTTGGCAGAGTCCACAAACTTTATTGCGGAGTTGTTTAATCTCACTTCATTGCAATCGTTAAGTTTAAACTTCCTCTTATAAATAGCAATACATTGGGATTTACTTGGATTCAGTACTAGTCCATTGTCACAAGCCCAGTTATTTAGATGGTCTAATATGGAGACGGAGAAAATTAATTTGAATTAATAAGCATAAATGCAAATAAAATTTTACCCTTACAGACGGCAGTAATGCGAATAAACCAGCCGCAAGGTCGTCGGTTCGAGTCCCACGGCCAGTATACTTTTTTTATTTCTTTTTCATTCTTTTTTTTATAAGTTCTATATTTTTTTTACGTTACTTTCAGTTAGTTGTTGTTGAATTTTTAACAAAATTCATCTCTAAAAATTAAAATTAACTAATAGTAAAATATGAAATGTGATATAAAATAAAGCAAATGAAAATAAAATAAAGTAAAATTAAATATATAAATAAAATAAAATAAAAAATATAAAATAAATAATAAAAACCCGGCAGCTACAGGCTTGTAGCTCGCAACTCTCACCACTCGGCTACCGCGTACGCGAAACTCGACTGCTTCGTTTGCTTACTTGTACAAAAAACAACAACTGGCCGTTTTTACCAGTGTTGTCATCCAAAATTCCCCGGATCCGAGTTAATTCCCAAAAATTTCGTTCATTTGTTCGGCTGCTTATGCTTATTTTAAAGAGGAAAATGCATGAGTTAAAGCAAATTAAGGCTGGTTATGCAAATAATCGAGCCCGTTTGTCTACCGTATTAGTCAGTGTTCAGATTACTGATGCACTCATTAATAGAGTCAATTGGACAGCTAAGATACAGTTGTACATCATCAGCATAGGCATGGAAATTACAACATTATTAAGATCATTAATGTACAAGACAAATAGTAGTGGACCAAGAATTGAACCTTGGGGTACTCCTCTGGCTATATATAAGGTTTCAGATTTTATGTTACCAGCACGCACTGCTTGTGAACGATCACTTAGATATGATTTTAGTAGGTTTACAGCTGTCGGAGAGAAACCAAAAAAGTTTTTAAGTTTTAAGCATAGAAGAGTGTGGTTGACAGTGTCAAATGCTTTAAAATGATCCAGAAGAGTTAGGAAGGTTACATGATTATTGTCGATATTGATCCTTATATCCTCAGAAACTTTTAATAGCGCCGTGGTGCAGCTTCTGTTTTGTCTGGATCCAGATTGGTAGGGGTTTACAAGAGAGTTCGTGCTTAAAAAATTATTTATTTGACGGTGCATAATGTGCTCAAGGACCTTTGAAAGAAATGGCATTAAAGCAATTGGCCTATAATCGCCATTGGGTTTTCTAATAGGAAAGACCTTGGCATTTTTCCAACAATCAGGAAAGACCGAAGTTATAATGATGGTATTCAAGGCATACGTAAGGTAAAGAAGTATTTTCGATAGTATACATTTAACAAATTTGGGATGAATGCCATCGAAACCAACTGCGTTCGATTTAACACCAAGTATAGACTGTACAACATCACATTCATCAACACATTCAAAACAAAAGCTGGACTTCGAAGCAGGTACGCTTACATTATAACGGCCATAACATACATTACTATCAGGTGTAGATATTTGTACAAACTTTTGGTTTAGTTCGCTTACGTCTATATTCTCGGCGGCTTGATAACTTTTGCTACTAATCCCAATTTCTCGGATACGTTTCCAGGTTTGATTTGAGCCAACTGCTGTGGCAAACTTTTGCTCATAATAGCTACGTTTCCGGCTTTTTATCGGTTTGGTGACTTCTCTTCGCAAGGTCTTGAAGTTGCAGTAAGCTATATCTGTCTTGGTCTTCTTCCACTTATCATACGCCTTATTGCGTCTACGGATCAGTCTTTTTATATGAGTGTTAAACCATGGCTGACTTCGAGTGTTGCTTAGTTTTGTGACTAGTGGTACGAAATGCTCAAAGAGAGTGGTCATATTATTTTCAAGAAAGTTCATTTACTGTTTTGAGTATTTTCACAATGGTCCAATTTATTACATCGGTAGCCACTTCAAGTTGGTTATAGTCAATGCGACTGAAGTCTCGAAACGAATAGTACTTTGTGTCATACGTAAGTTTGAAGTCGTACGTCAGGAAGATCAAGTCATATTTAGAGAAGTTTGGGACAGATAGCTGATCGTATAGAAGTATTTTAGATTTCTGGCTTACGAAAAATACACCCGAGAGAGAGAAAAACATACCGAGATTCTGCATTGATGATGAAAGTTTGCTTTCGCTCAGTAGATCACTGTTAAAGTCGCCCGTAATCACGATATTATTGTACCCAAGGGAAAGATTTTCAACGAAGTCTACAAATTGTTCGTATGCAACGTGTCTGTTTGGTCTATAAACGCAACCGATAAGGGTTTTATTAGAGTGGTGCGCTAATTCAACAAAAAGATACTCTATAGAATCTGAGACTTCCGAAACACACTTAAGTTTACATGAAATACCGGACCTAACATACATGGCAACACCACCATCATGTTTAATTCTATCTACGCGGTAAAGTTTGTATCCATTAACATTACACAAAGCAACACTATGTTTCGTAGAGAACCAGGTCTCCGAAGTACAAACCACATCGACGCCAGAAGTTTCAGAAATGAATCTGAACTCGTCGATTTTATTAGGTAAGTTTTGAGCATTGATATGACACACTTTCAACCCGCGCTTTTGGTTGCATAGTACACGTATCATTGTAAACATGTTCTCCATGTCCTCGGAACGACAACGTTTTCTAAAGGTCATCAATGTAAGAAACCAAGACTGCGCTTTGTGAACGATTTAATGGCAAGATATACCAAATGTGTAGTAGAGGTGATGGGGAAGTAAAGTAAAAACAAAAGATAAATGTGGAAAGATGAGTTAAAAAGACAAGGCAAGCAATGACAGATGAGTAACATCGATTGGTTGCTTCAAAATGGCAGTTACAAACCTATATGTGTAATATCCTCCCTCTATTCCCCTCATCTATGTTTATCTATGTTTACTATCCTATTACCCCATCAACTAATTTGTTATTTTACTTTCTTACCCTATAATTTTTGTATTTTATACTTATTTTAGTACTTGTAAGATTAAGTTAAAAGTTTTGAAATTTATATATTAATTTGCGTACAACGAAAAGACCCTGCGTCTTACTGTACCTATGAGATGTTATAATAATAATAATAATAATAATTAAAATAAAGTACAAAAGTACTTGTATACAGATAGTAAGAGTAAGGACAGAAGAGAGTAGATACATGCAATAACTATAAACTTAAAAGCTACAGTAACAACAATATAAAATGCATACAATGGTAATAACGTACAATGTCATAATTTTGTTGTTCCGATGAGTTGATCGCCGTCTTGAATGCAGCTCACATATTTGGGTTCTTCATTTGGTTTCAACTTCACGAAAACTTTGCCACGCACAGAGAAAGCAGACGTTAGTTTTCTCTTCCTCCTGTGCTCCGATGCATAAGCCATTATCGCGCGCAAATTTTTCGGAAGGCTTTCGTGAAGGTAGAGCTGTCCATATCCGGGCATATTGATGTCAGAGAGCGATAGAGACCTCTTTTTTGCTATGCAGAACATCGCAACAGATCTCAGAAGCTGGCTGCGGTCATGCGCTGAGATCAGCTTCACAACGACGGCCGCATGTTTGTTGTTTTGCTTCCCTTTGCTACGAAGCCGAAAAATATCTCGCATTTGTGCTGAGCTGCGCTGCAAATTTTGGTAAATAATTCTGCCAAGTTCTCATCAGCCGCTTGCGGTACACCGTTCATTATTAAATCAGTAGCAACTGCACCACTCTCTATTTCGTTCAGTTGCATTCGAGCCGCGGCTTTGCGAAAGGAGGAAACGTCAGCACATGCATTCTCCACCATCGCCACTCTATCCTTACCGAAATTCAAATAAACGAAATTAAAATTTGCGTAAAACAGTTTTGTTACATTAAAAAATTTAATTAAAGTGGCAAGACAATAGCGTATTTAATTTAATTGTATTTCCATTTTGTTTATGTTAAACTTGCTGTTGGTGATAACAAGTAGATGGCATACCCACGCAATTCGGTCGCCGATGAGATGTGCACACAATTGTCTTTCTAAACGTACTGACATTTATTCTCGTGGCTATAGTTCAGTGTTGCCAGATATACAAAATTACAATTACATTAAAATTAGTTTTACATTGAGAATAAAATTCATTGTTGTTAGTAAATTTTAATTTGCATACACAACATCATCCCCCGCTTTAATTTCGAAAATCTTCTGCTTGATAGCGGTGTACCGATCTGCGAATACGGCTGCTTCGACGAACTTGTACTGTAGGTACATGTTCAACTATTTTTTTGTACCCATTTATAGCTTCATTGGCTTTGCGTTCAATTTAACTCTTTCATTTCCGCCTATTTTTATTTCACTTCCGCTGCACCCTGTGTTGTCTACTAAACATAGCTACGTTCAAAGTTCCTTCAAGGCATCTCCTCAAACATATGATTTAAGATAATTTCTATCGATATTTATCGATAGAAATGCTACTCACTTCGGCTTAGGTCTGATTTCCGGAATAACTTTGCCTTCTTTTCGATCGGAATCATCAAGCAGAGAACATCAAATTTCACAGTAATTCTTTTCAAGTACGGTAAAGTTTGCAGAATCCTAAAGACTTTATGTCTATGTACAGATCTAACCGCTGATGATTAGTTATACAATAGCTATTCAACGACTTTTTTTATTCGAATTTTCAGATCTTTTTTCAAGTTATAGGTCAATTAAGTTATCTGGAACTTTGGTTTTAGTTCAACTATATGTAAGCTAGCTAACCGATAGCGGGATTGACTAACAGTTCTTGAGAAATTCTGGTAATTCAGGTTGTCTGAAATCCTTTCGAGATTATTCATTCTTTATTGATGTATAAAATTTATTTTCTTTATTTTCGGTTTTGTTTTCATGCCCAAGTTTTGAGTGCACACCTCCTATTACTCTGAAATTACCTTAACCTAACTATACCACCACACAGCCTAAGAGTCAGACCAAGTTTTTATGGAGTTTTTTTTTTTTGCTGCAGTTTATTACGAGTTTTGATCGATCTAGTATTTCGATTCGGTTTTTTTTTCTCGTGGATTATGATATTAAATAATATGATGCTTATGTAGGAAATAATTATTTATTACTCATAGATATTTTAAAATTTTTATTGACATATGCACATAGATCGAATATAGAGGTATGTGTATATAAACATCTTCTAAATAAACAGTTTATTTTTGAATAACTTACCGAATTTCAAATTGCTTTTGATTACGATTTGGTGAGGCTGCTGATAGCTCGAATTTTTATTGTATTTTCATTTGCTCGGTTTGGGTTTCGCACATGTGCCGCTTCTAACTGATGTGATTTTTTTTTTTTGCTTTTTGAAAAAGAGGGAGTTAATTTCGGCGTTATATTTTTTTCTTCTTTTTGGGTTTTTTTTTGTTTCAATTGACAGCACGTTTAACTGATATTAACAACGATGTCGGTTCGCAACAGCAACGAAAACATTCCTCAGCAGGCTACTGTTTGTACAATATGTAGGGAAGTTTTCTCTGAACGTGATGATGTGTTGACAACTGCATGCTCTCATCGCTTCCACAGACCATGTCTATTAAATTGGCTGAAAAGAAACGCAACCTGTCCTCAATGTCGTGCTAAGTGCAACAGTAGAGAGTTTCCCCAGAACACAGGTACACGTACACTAGGTCGTGCTGCATTTCAGAACGACAACCGCGGTCTAGAGCCTAATAGCCAAGAGCAGGAAATTGCTTGTGAAGGTGCCGCAAGCTCACAAGAAGTCAGCAATAAAGATGAGGAAACTCGCGTTAGGAATATAGTGTCCGCAGTTATCTCGGCCAGACAGGCCACGATTTTTGATGACCTTGAGAACCGCGTTTCACAAATAATCGAGCAAAGGCTCGAGACCACTCTTGCGAATGTATTGAGCAGGTTAAACTTAAACACGGGAAACGTTAGCCCAGTTGAGAACATTAGCCGTGGCAATCTTCAACCTAATAATTCGACTCCATTCTGGCCTAGGGATATCCCGCACTTACCAAACAATTCTAACCAAAACTTTTATCGTGCAGTTGACCAGTTGCGCTTCAGCGATATGTCGAGCTTTCCAAATTCTGGTAGAACAGCACAACTAATTTCTAGTTGGGGCGTTACGTTCGATGGATCCACTCGCATCTCAGTTGATAGCTTCATTTATCGTATTGAGTGCCAAGTGATAGATACCCTTGGGGGGAATTTCAACCTCTTCTGTGAGCATGTGCAGAGCCTCTTTACGATCGACGCCAAAGATTGGTATTGGCGATACCGCCGCTCGGTAGAACGTGTCACGTGGCCTTCACTGTGCCAAGCCCTAAGAACAAATTTTCAGCTACATAAAAGTGACTTCGAACTTAAAGAGCAAATCAGAAGTCGGAAACAGGGAACAAGTGAGAGTTTTGACGAATTTCGTAATGCTGTATTAAAGCTTGCAGAGCCCTTGCAGACGCCTTTGACTGACACAGAGTTAGTAGAAATTCTGCAGCATAATCTGCGCTCTCGCGTTCGACAGCAATTACTGTATGTGCCCATTAACTCGCTCGCAGAATTGCGTAGACTCTGCTTGAAAGGTGAAAGCCTTGCAAGCGAAATCGGTAAGGGCAACAGTATGCTCCCGTCAAAAAATTACCGAGAGTACCCGCGACGCTATGCTAACGAACTGCAACATGAAAATGACGTACCCAATGACTTAGAATGTGAAGTAGACGAAGTCACAGAGAGACCAGTTAATAAAAAATTATTGTGCGGGAATTGTAGAGGTGAAGGTCATAGATACCTAGACTGTCTAAAAGACCGAACCGTGTTCTGTTATGGTNGAACAGCACAACTAATTTCTAGTTGGGGCGTTACGTTCGATGGATCCACTCGCATCTCAGTTGATAGCTTCATTTATCGTATTGAGTGCCAAGTGATAGATACCCTTGGGGGGAATTTCAACCTCTTCTGTGAGCATGTGCAGAGCCTCTTTACGATCGACGCCAAAGATTGGTATTGGCGATACCGCCGCTCGGTAGAACGTGTCACGTGGCCTTCACTGTGCCAAGCCCTAAGAACAAATTTTCAGCTACATAAAAGTGACTTCGAACTTAAAGAGCAAATCAGAAGTCGGAAACAGGGAACAAGTGAGAGTTTTGACGAATTTCGTAATGCTGTATTAAAGCTTGCAGAGCCCTTGCAGACGCCTTTGACTGACACAGAGTTAGTAGAAATTCTGCAGCATAATCTGCGCTCTCGCGTTCGACAGCAATTACTGTATGTGCCCATTAACTCGCTCGCAGAATTGCGTAGACTCTGCTTGAAAGGTGAAAGCCTTGCAAGCGAAATCGGTAAGGGCAACAGTATGCTCCCGTCAAAAAATTACCGAGAGTACCCGCGACGCTATGCTAACGAACTGCAACATGAAAATGACGTACCCAATGACTTAGAATGTGAAGTAGACGAAGTCACAGAGAGACCAGTTAATAAAAAATTATTGTGCGGGAATTGTAGAGGTGAAGGTCATAGATACCTAGACTGTCTAAAAGACCGAACCGTGTTCTGTTATGGTTGCGGCACGCCGGATGTGTACCGACCGAAGTGTGAATCGTGTTCGGGAAACTCCAAAGCGAGCGAGGCTTCGCATCGGAACCCTCGCAAAGACCAGAAAAGCTAGATAAACAAAATTTACTCATACGGCCCAACAAGTTCGATACAAATGATTCTATAACGTCAGTCATTCGCTCTGACGAATTTTAAAAACCAGTCCGGTTGTCCATAAGATCGTACCTTATGATGTTCGTCTGAAAAATTACAACGAAGTTAGACATCGAATTTTTAGCCCAGATAGTACAGCACCCTATAATCGTTCGTCCACACGAATAAAAGAGTTTTGGAGAAACATTAAAGTTAGACGCAAGTCTTTAAAAGACTTTGTTTGCTCTATAGGAAAAAAGTCCTCTGATCTAAGGCCATACGCAAAAATCAAAATCCTTGGTTCGGAGTATCTTGGACTGTTGGATAGCGGAGCACAAGTCTCCTGTATAGGATCCAAACTAGCAGAAGATGTTCGCAAAAAGAAGATATTACGCGAGCATAAAACAACTGTCTGTACCGCAGACGGGAAAAATCAAATTGTTTTTGGAATTATAGATCTGAGTGTCAAGTTTGAAGGTAAAAATGAAACCATTACATTTTTCGTTATTCCCAGTATGTCTCAAACGATTATCCTGGGAGTAGATTTTTGGATCAAATTCCGAATTGCACCCCACATTATATCCGAAGTAACCCTTGACGGAAAACATGATGAAAACGCTCTCCTCCTAAGTTTTGAACAACAGCAACAGTTGATGAGGGTCAGAAATAGGTTCCCAAGTTGTGAGAAAGAAGGCTTGGGGAAAACGTCTCTTTTGGAGCACGTGATTGAACTCCAGCCTAATGTCCGCCCGATAAACAAAGATACTTTCCCATATCCCCGCAATAGAAAAATTAGTTAACGCAGAAATTGACGAAATGTTGAAGTTAGGTGTAATCGAAGAGTCTCCTAATAGTCCATGGTCCAGTCCGGTCGTGCTAGTGAAAAAGCCAAATAAAGTCCGTCTGTGTTTAGATTCTAGGAAAATAAATAGCGTTACCGTTAAGGACGCAGATCCCCTTCCACATATTGATGGTATATTAAGTAGAATACCAAAGGCTAAATATATAAGTTCACTAGATCTGCGTCGACCCTTTTGGCAAATTCCCCTGTCCGAGAACTCTAGAGATTACATTTGTTTTACAGTCCCTAATCGTCCGTTGTACCGTTATTGCGTAATGCCTTTCGGCTTATGCAACGCCCCTCAAGCTGTTTTCCGCTTGATGGATCGCGTCATTTCACCCAAATTGAAAAATCAAGTTTTCGTCTATTTAGACGACCTTCTCATATTGTCAGAAGATTTTGACAGTCATATGCCCGTCCTCTCTGAAGTCGCTCTTCACTTAAGAAAAGCTGGGTTGACGATAAACCTGGAAAAGAGCAAATTTTGCATAAAGGAAGTAAAATACCTTGGATATATTGTGGCAAACGGAACCTTGAGCACCGATCCGGATAAGATTTCGGCCGTGACAAACTATCCAGTACCCAACAGTGTAAAGCAACTTAGGCGTTTTCTCGGAATGGCCGGTTGGTACCGCCGTTTTGTGGATAATTTTGCCTCTGTTACGACTCCCCTAACGAATTTATTAAGGAAAGGGAAAAGTTTCGGTTGGAATGAAGATGCGCAAAAATCTTTTGAAACTTTGAAAGAAATGCTTTGTTCAGCTCCTGTTTTAGCGAGTCCCAACTATGAAAAACCGTTCATACTCCAATGCGATGCTTCTAAACTTGGTGTTGGTGCGGTGTTGGCACAGAAAAACGAAGATGGCGTCGAAGTACCGATAGCATGCTTCTCGCAAAAACTCAATAGGGCTCAAGTAACTACAGTTTTACTGAGTTGGAGTGCCTTGCGGCTGTTCTTAGCTTAAAGAAGTCCCGGCCCTATGTTGAAGGCCAGGATTTTACGATTGTGACCGACCATGCCAGTCTACAATGGCTTATGCGTCAGACCGACCTTCCCACCAGACTAGCCCGATGGTCCTTAAAATTGCAAGGGTATCGCTTTAATATAGAGCACCGAAAAGGTTCGCGAAACGTAGTACCTGATAGCTTATCCCGTAAAAACTTTGATGAGGTCAACGAGTTAGAGGCCCGTCCGCTAGTCGATTTAGAATCGTCAGAATTTCAGTCCGATGAGTATAAAAAGCTGATAAGCCATATCCGAAATAATCAAACTCGCTTACCTGATATTCAAGTAGTAGATGATCGTGTGTATAAAAGAACAGAGCACTCTGACGGAAACCCTGAGCGGGAATTGTATAATTGGAAACTATGGATTCCGAAAACCGATCGATATTTATCGATATTTATCGATAGAAATGCTTATCACTTCGGCTTAGGTCTGATTTCCGGAATAACTTTTCGTTCTTTTCGATCGGAATCTTCAAGCAGAGAACATCAAATTTCACAGTAATTCTTTTCAAGTGCGGTAAAGTTTACAAGCGGAAAAAAAAGTTTTTTTTTAATATTTTATTCCGGAGCCTCCCACTTTCCCCTAATCATATTCGAACTGGTAAGAATCTCTTTTCTCTTAATTACAATGTAGAGGTAGAAAATCTAGTATAATAGTTTTCGAGTGCTAACAAGACTCCTTTGCATTAGGAATTTATTTGGACCAGCTTTGCAGCGACGTGGACGGATACAAAGTCCCTTCTTGTCAGCAAGTCATCGGGACCAGACCACTTCCAATAGGGGCTGCTGTCGGCGAATCAAGCCAGTTAAAATTATTTCAACGTATAGCACTCAAAAACAAAAGTTTTCATTGTTGCTTTTATACCTATATGTACATATACTTAGTACGTACATTCTTGTGAACAAAAGAAATAATATTTGAACTGAAATTTAAACAAAATTAATTCCTAAATTTAACTAAACAACTTTCAAGAAGTTGCCCCTTAAAATGCGTTGAGTTCATTTTTTTTTTGTGAAATTGAAATTTTACTTTACGCGATTTGCGATTAAAAAAAATACCTGTGGAAAAAAAAATAATAATACAAAAGTTAATTTGGATTAAATTTAACTAAATGCATACATAAGTAACACTCACCTCTTAATACTTACTTCCTAGTACTTACCTTTCACCACTCCTTAGTTTAAATTAATTCGGACCGTATCGAATCTTCAGGTCTAAACCATATTTTGTTTAGTTTAGATTAAATTAATCTCATTCAATTCTCGATTTTCGTACTTGCCTGTAAAAGCAGTGTACATGCTTATGCACATACCATTGTGCTTGTTACATTAATATCCACATTGAAACCATGTGGTGGATCTACACCAATAACTAACCTAACTCAACATTATCAAAAATTTATCACTTCTTCTATTTGTTTTTGCTCTCCTTAATGATGAGTATTTAACTCCCATTAACTTCTTGACTTTGCTAATATTCTATGGTTTTGTTGTTTTTTTTTTCTTTGCGCTCTCATTGCGATCGACTTTTGAATTCCTTTTGATCGCACCTTCGCGCTTAGAATACAGTCTGGGTCATATACTAAGCCCCGATTAGAATTAAAAATTAGTTTACATTTACGTTTTATATATTTAGATTTTACATTTTTTTACCGCGACTTAAAAGTGCAAATCATAAGTTTTTTTGATATAATACGGTTTTTTTAATAACAACAAAAAAAAAGCAAAGGTATTTCAGCGCGTCGAATCAGCAGCAAGTGCTAAGCAAGGAAGGCCCTCTTCGCTTCGTGGGACTGCGTTACCGACCATAAAGAATGTAAGTGAAATTTCCATTTTTTCTTTTCTCTATACACTCTTATTTGTTTGTTATAAAAAAGTGATTTGCGCATAGTAATTACCTATATGTATGTACATAGGTTTATACGCCCGTAAGTAAAGTTGTTATGTTCTTCCTCTCGTGAGGATTTGTGCACGGATACGCATATGCATACCTATTTGCATACATATTTACATGAATTAATTTTTTCATTTTTTTTTATATATATACCCACATACGAGTGTGCATGTCTAGAGTGTAAGAATACACATTTTTACCTACTAAATTGAAATATATATTTACTTTTGAGAGCAGGCTAGGGTCAATGACCATATAAAACAGAAAGTGTTGAGGTAGGTTAATATTCGCTTTTAAAATACCTCCCAAAATTAATATTAGTATAAGTGAATTGTAATATTTAGAATTTTGGATTAGTATTAAATTTTGGCCTTTACGATTAACTTAATTAGCTTACTTTTTACACCTAATTTATGGGTTGAACTTTGTAAATAAATATATGTATAATATGGAATAGTCAGAAAATTAACATGGTCTGATTTCTGAAGGTTGGTGTGGGATTAATGGGGCTTTAGTAACAGCTATAAAGCCAAGGAAGGGTGGGTTCAGAACAGTCGCACAAACGAACATACGCGCTGCAAGGTTAAGGAATTTCAATCGTATAAAGGTGGACGGTTGCACAGAGGATATTGGGTAGAGTTTGTTTTTGTGCGCAAATATATGGTATCTTGTTAGGACCTTATGTCGATTGATGCTGGCTTGGTCTGTAATCGCGTACATGAACCCCCCCAAGACTGAAGCTCCGGAACCTACGCCAGTACACACGCCGCGTTTGCCGACAGGCGTTGCAAGCCCATCCTGCGAGCACGGCTAAGAGTCTCATAACAAACTTCTTGCGGATTCGTTGTTTGTACCTGAGACTGTTCACTATGAGCATCTGCATCTGTATCCGGTATCAGTAAGTTGGGAATTGACCTCGCGTCCTCTTCATGGCGAGATTTCATTTGATTTTGGTGACGTTTGTAGAAGCCCATTCTAGTCTTTACTACATACATGACTTTACCTAGACGTCTATCCACGACACCCTTTAACCATTTCTCTCCGCGACCATAGTTTCGAATATAGACATGTTCCTGCGGTGCAAATTTGGTTCGAGTTTCTTTAACGTCTGATTTTGCATTTTTCACAGAAAACATCTGCGAAAAGACAGTACGAGCTGGACGACCATGTAAAAGCTGTGCTGGTGACAACCTTTAGCATTTGGCATAGTACGATAGGTTGTAAGAAATTTAAGAACGGCTTCGCCTACTTGCAAGCCATCATCTAAATTCTTTTTCACAGCAGTTTTAAAAGTACGTACAAATCTTTCAGCCAGCCCATTAGAGGGTGGATGAAACGGCGCAATTGTGATGTGCTTAATGGCGTTTTGAGCACAGAATGTTTTGAACGCGTCGGCTGTAAACTGTGGACCATTGTCGCTCACGATTGTCTCAGCAGCGAAAATGGTTGTTAATGCAAAAATCGTAGTCTCAGCGCTGGTGTTCGCTAACTTGCAAACAAACGGAAATTGTGAGTAGGAGTCGACGCACAACAGCCACATGGAATCGAAAATCGGACCCGCAAAGTCAATGTGCCCTCTCTGCAAAGGTGCCTGCGGTTCGGGCCAGCTTGAATATTGCCGCCGATCACTTGGAGCTGCTACTTTGCAACTTTCGCACCCAGCTGCTAGTTTCTCGATATCCTTATCGATGCTGTGCCACCAACAGTGTTGTCGTGCTAGTTGTTTCATCTTGACCACGCCCCAATGCCCGTCATGAAGAAAACGCAAAATTTGTTCGCGCAATGAGTGCGGAATGACAACCCGTGTGACTTCACTCTGTAACAAGACTAAATCATTTTGAACAATCAACGACAACTTACGATTGAAACATGGCCGAAGATCCTCGTCTTTTGGAGGCAATTTATCCTTTGACTCTCTGCAGCATTGTGTCATTTCCGGTGCTTGTTTTCATGACCTCCGCGTTAACAGGCGTTTCGATAACAAGCACCTGATTAATTTCGCCGTTGTTGTCGAAATCTTCGCCTGATCCGATGGTAACCTCGATAAGGCGTCGGCATTTGCATGCTCAGCCGTGTTGCGATATTTTATTTCAAACTGGTAGGCCATGAGCGTAATAGCCCACCTCTGAATACGTTGAGCCGTCATGGTTGGAAGATTTTTATCGGGCCTAAATATGCTGACCAGCGGTTTGTGGTCCGTTATAAGCGTAAACTGCCCGTATAAAAACTGGTGAAATTTTTGCACACCAAATATTATTGCCAAACCCTCCTTTTCTATTGGGCTGTAGTTTTCTTGATGACGATTGAGGGTCTTGGGGGCAAAAGCGATCGGTTGCTCGGTCCCATCCGGATGAATATGGGAGATCACTGCTCCAACCCCATACGATGACGCGTCAGTAGCCAACACGATTGGTAGTTCTTCTTGAAAATGAGCCAGCATGGTTGCTTTTATGATATGCCCTTTGAGTTCGTTGAACGCGTTCTCTTGCTCTGACTTCTACTGGAAAGTCACATTTTTCCGCCTTAGTTTGTTCATTGGCGCTGCAAGTTGGGAATAATTTGGAATAAAATTGTGGTAGTAATTTATTTTTCCCATAAATGCCTCAAGCTCTTTTAAGTTTGTCGGACGCCGTAAGTTCTTCACAGCTCGGATTCCAGACTCATCTGGTAAAATACCATCTGCGCTTATTTCACGACCCAAATACGTTAACTTGGTCTTTAAAAACTCGCATTTCTCCCTCATGCATTTGATACCTGCTGCTGTATATTTAAAACTTTGGCTAAGCGTTCGATGTGTTCCTTTTCGTCCACGTCTGCCACAATGATGTCGTCGATGTAATTTGCGCATCCTTCCACTCCACATAATAGCTGCTCGAGATGTTTCTGGTACATGGCTGGTGCGCTCGCTATCCCATATGGCAGTCGCTGGTACTGAAACAAGCCCAGTGGCGTGTTGACCACTAGCACTTTTTTGGACTCCTCGTCGAGCTCTATTTGAAGATATGCGTCGCGCAAGTCTATCTTCGAAAAATATTTGCCGTGTCGAACTGTGTGTAGGAGGCACTCCCTAGTAGGGAGAGGATATTGATCTACATCAATTTGTCGGTTAACTCCTCTCTTAAAATCTCCACAGATGCGTATTGATCCATCCTGTTTTGTTGCTAGCACGATGGGGGATGCCCAGTCGCTGAAGGTAATTTGCTGCCAAATACCTGCTTGTGATAATCGCATCTTCTTTAAATTTTGGTAGCTGGGCAAAAGGAATTAGTCTGCTCTTGCTGAACTTAGGTACTGCGTTTTCTTTAAGTTTAATCGAGGCTTTGACTGACTTAATTGTACCAAGTGCTGGAGTGAACACATCTGCGAAAGTAGTCAACAGCGTTTGCAATTTTTCGGATGACTCGACGGTCAATTTATCAATTTGCACAATTTTGAATCCCAATTCTTCAAATAAGTCCACTCCGAACTAATTGCTAGAACCCCGCACATTCGAAACTACTAGTGGCAATATTTTCTTGACCGAACCGCATTGAATTTTCGCAGAAAATTCACTTAAAGTTTCTATTTGAGTATGACCGTAGCCGTATAGTTCACGCGAACATGGCTTCAGTAATGGTTTATTTAACATTTCGTAGGTGTCCAATGTTATTACGCAGACTTCAGCACCAGAATCCATCTGAAATTCTGTCTTTATGCCATTAACAAAAACTTCCACAAAACGTTTTTTATTTTTGCCGCTAAATGTGCTAGCTACCGAAATGCCGTGCAATTTCTGCAAACAGCACTTCTAAATTTGCAATCATCTCTATTATGTGAAACTCCACAGCCTGTGCATGAACGGTATTTTGGTTTTTTGTTCTTTTTGTTTTTGTTACGCATGTAAGTTTTTTCGGTGTTCCTCGCTGACATCGAATAAATTCCATTGCTATCTACTGCATTTGTAGTGTTCGTTTTGTCTTTGATTGCGCTTACCGTCTTTGTTGTTGATTCAAATGAATCGGCGATGATCTGCACTTCGGCCAGCGTTGGCTGCGGTTTTTGTAAGGCTGCCGTACGAACTGCATAGTGGGGCGAATTCAAAATTATTTTGTCTCTGATCATATCGTCCATACAATTTTCTTTTTTGCACACAAAATCACACTGCCGGGCTTAGCTTCGCAGCTCAGCTACCCATTCTTTGTAGGTACGGCTGCCCATTTCTGCCTTATGGAATTCATAACGAGCTCCAACTATATGGACCTTTTCTTTATAGAATTCCGTTAGTTTTCCAGATAGTTCAAGAAACGTTTGTTTTTGTAACTCGTCAACGCCGACAAGTTTTTTTAGTGTTTCATAAGCGTCATTGCCCAACCAAGATAAGAAAAATGATTTCTGTTTATTGGCGTCAATTACAGCATAAGCAGAGAAATGTTGCTTGAGTTGTTCCAGGTAGGACTCCCATTTCTGCTGTTGAATGTTGAACTGCACAAAAGCTGGAACCAGAGTAGCATCTTGACCTGGAGGTCTTCTCGAAAGGTTGTCCATCCAAGCCTTCTCTTCCTTTAGCACACTGAGGGTGAAGTTACGTTGCTCCTCTATCAATTTTTTGAAAAACTCTTCAGTCATCGTTGTATTCTTTTTCCTCGTCGCCAGATGTTATACTGGCTGTTGGTGATAACAAGTAGATGGTATACCCACGCAATTCGGTCGCCGATGAGATGTGCACACAATTATCTTTCTAAACCTACTGACATTTATTCTCGTGGCTATAGTTCAGTGTTGCCAGATATACAAAATTACAATTAAATTAAAATTAGTTTTACATTGGAGAATAAAATTCATTGTTGTTAGTAAATTTTAATTTGCATACACAACAGTTTATGCTAAGAAAATAACTCGTCTGGCAAAATGCAAACAGCTGTGTAAGAAAAACGAACGAAATACAGCCATCTGTCAAAAAAACCTAACGAAATACAAGTTGGCCGGGCTGTTTTTAACAACCTAGTTTGTTTTTCGTCAGCTTTTCGTTTGTTTCTTGGTATATGGCTTACTCCCTTACACAAGTACTGAAATCGTATATAACTTTCTCTTTCTTTAAAAATACAGTGTCAAATACACATTACATTACATTAGCATTTTTTGGTTGTATGAATTATATACATACCTACATGTTTTTTACCAATAAGTTTAATTTCTTAAAAGTAAATTTAAATCTTTAGCAGCTGACCACATATAGTGCGGGTCGTTTATGTTTACAAGTTCCTTGCATAATATTATGCTATTGATACTGTCAATCTTAAGTTTATTTCTTAGTTTAGTTTTTATCAAAGAAAGCGTTGGAAATTTTCTTTCTACAGCCGCAGAGCTATGTGGTAATGAAATTATATTAAAAACAAAATTGGCGAGATGCATGAAGCTTTTTTCATTCATTCCATTTTTAATAGAATAAACTAGTTCCCAAAACATATTAATATCCAGATCCCTGGAAATATCCGGCTCACTTAGCCTCAGTAATCTCCACTGCGTGGTTATTGTATATGGATGGCAATCTATGAGATGGGGAAACTTTAACAAAAGAGGTAAAACTGGTAAATCTTCTTCAGAAACTACCTTAGCTGGGGGGCTACTCTCTATTACGATTCTAAAAGCAAAATATTAGAATTCGTACATTTGACACTCTGTAAAAGCGATCTTCGAATTTCTTTTTTCCCTTTTTTGCTTTTTCGCATTTGTGGCACTCTGTACCGCGAAATGAAATGTCAAAAGCTTTCGAAAGGGGCAAATTTTATTCGACAACTGCCTAACGCGCGCAAATCAAGCGAAAATGTAATTAATCAAAAATTATTTACTTGTTTTGTTAGAAAAATAATTTTAAAAATCCAATTTTCACAGGGAATCCAAGAAAAAAACGGTGCACACCAAACTTGCGCAGTTCGAATTAATGGTGGATTTTATGGAAGAACATCCGCAGTTGGCCAAAGGGCACTTAAAGACTTCCAATGCCAAAGCAAGTGCGAACAGTTTGTGGAAGCGGTTAATGGAGGACCTCAATAGCTGTGGACAACCTACGCGTGATGTGGCTGGGTGGAAAAAGGTAAGCAATATATACTTAGTAGTTGCAATTTGGAAGTTATAGCAAAGAATTATAGGTGTGGGCTGACTATAAGAACCATCTCAAAGCTAAAATGCGAAGGAACAAACAAAGTATTTCCGATACGGGTGGTGGACCGTCTAGGTATCAACATTTCACACCAGTGGAATGTCTATTGATGAGGCGGTGAATGGCAGTAGTAACTCCGAGAGGTTTGGTTCCGTTGATTGATGTGTGGATCACAACATGTCAGTGGATGAAACATTTGACACTGTAGACAAAAGTAATCCGGTGAATGATGAAAGTTTCGTGTCGAACCCAGTGACACCACGTCCTCACCGCTTCGTCAGTCTGCAACACCACGTCGCACAGTGTTTCGACTATATGGAGGCAGGTGGAAATAATAGTAAACCTGCACCGATTTCACTGGAACTTGACATATGCTCTAGTTTTGCTTAGAAATAGGGAATTATGAAATTTGGTAAAGATGGAACCCTTGTGGGCGGAAACATTAAATTGTATCCGAATTCGATGTAATTTAGTTTGTACTCTCTCTTTTATAAGAAAAGCCTAAATATAAAATATAGAAGATTGGATCACTATAACGTCCAAACCTCACAAAAAATGTGGGCACAGTCATTAAATGTGATGGAATTTTGGTTAATTTTTGTTTCCTGCTTTCCACTCTCAGAAACAAAGGTTATACTGTAAAATGACTCAGGTGTAAATACTAGCTTTTTTGCTAATGTTTGGTTAGATTTTTTCATTGTTCGAAAAATTCTTTTCGCGAAATCATGCAAAGAGAAGCTGAAAATCAAAAATTAAGAAAATGAAAAATTACACATATTTGCAAAGTCGCGCGCAAAGATCCAATTATATATTCGAAAACTATATAAATTCTCTAAATCATTCGTCAAATTTCAAGACCTGACGGACCGGTACTCACACTTTTTTTTACTAATAATCTTTAGCATCTACATTCCAAAGTAAATTTTTTGGTAAGAAAATGGGAAAGTACTAAATAAATGATAGATACCTACACCTGAATATTCCACGACATTTAAATAATTGATTACAGTTGAAAAAGAAACCCTTTCTTTAATGGGTTAATCGCCAAAGGCAACTAAACTGATTAGTCGGTATCGCGGCCATTCCCGTATTTTTTTGGAAATGTATCGTTCGTGAAGAAGGGGGGTGAGTAAATAATGTGAAATTTGGTATTTATGACTTTTACTTTTCTCTCTCTAAGTCCAATCGGTTTTTTATCAACTGTCACCATGACTTTTTCCTACCTGCCTCCATATAGTCGAAACACTGCGTCGTCGGTCTGCAATGAATCTAGTTGGACACGAGCAGCTCTTGAAGAAGCAAGTGGATAATCAAATACTCTACCAAGAGAATTCTATTAACAAGCTCAATGAAATACATTCCACTTTGAAAGATATTAACAGAAATTTAAGAAAAACGAGAGAAATTGAAGAAAATAAATATAAATTACTTAAGCTAAAATTTGAGCACGAGCAGAAGATTAATATTGAAAACCTCAAACTTAAGCGCGAGAAGCTAAACATAAAAAAGGAAATGCTCCAAATTAGTCGGTCTTAAAGATTATTATTGTACCTTACATATTATTATTATTGCCACTCATTATTTATGTAACTTAACTGTTAATTGGCATGTACTTATTATTTTTGTAGCTTAACTGGGAAAAAAAGACTGATGAGCTCCATAACTTATGTGTAAAAGAAAGAAAGATTTTAGTGTACTGTATTTAATTGGTGTGAATTATGATTTATTTGTATGTATGTAATACTAGTCAAGACATGTTTTTTGTTTTTAATTTAAATTTATAAATATAATTCCAAATCTATGTTAAATTCTTTTTTATTTCTTCCCTCACATTTCGCGCAAACGAAGTTAGATTTGTAGTGATGTCGTCGGATGTTGATGGAATTGAAGGCGATGAATCTTCATCTTCATTTTGTGTGATCGAAGGTTGTTCGACATTCAAAATAATGCAAATATTGTGCAGGGCGCAACACACGTTCATTATTCTGGTAACTTTTTCCTGTGTGTAATGCAACTCCCTTGCAGCCAAAAGGCTTCGAAACATTCTCTTCAGCACACCGAACAGTCGTTCAATAATCGACCTCGCTTGAGAATATTTCTCATTGAATTTAGCTTCCGCAGAGTCTGCATTCGCGCTTCTATACGTTGTTAACAACCAGGCTTCTAAGGGATATCCCGAGTCTCCTTTCAAAGAAATATAAAAGAAACAATCACAAAATTAATACTATGTAAAAAGGAGAAGTAGAATAAACCAACCTATTAGGCGTGTGGCTCTATCGCCACTTTCAAAACGCTCTTCAGTTCGCGTCTCTCATGGGACACATTCCACACATGGGAATCGTGGCATGCGGTTCCAAAACGAGCATCAACTGCCCTTACAATCATTCTGTGATCACATATCTGCAATAGTTCAATCATATGGTCATATATACATATTTGCATAAGTGTTTCATGCAACTACTCACAACCATGGTATTTACACTGTGCTTCAGTTTCCTGTTGAAATACAAATGTTCGTTTACAGTAGGCCGCACCATTTGAATATGCGTTCCATCTATCGCTCCATTTGTTGTAGGAATACCAAATTTTTGACAGAAATACCTCTTCGCGTACCTTTCGTCTGCCACAGTCATTTTAAATGTTATGTGTTTTGGACAGAGAGTTTTTCGTTTAGACAAGTCGACATAGACTGTTGAGCCCAACCAACATGATGATCATTGCCAATTTGATGTTTATAACCTCCTTGGGCTAAAAACTTTAGTGCAGCTGATAATTTACACATTCCCGAAATTCCTATGCTCCGTCTGTTCTCCCTAAGTTCGGGCGAGATCTCGTTCAACACGTACATAAATGCCTCTTTGCTTAGTCGAAAATTTTGTACAAAACTTGTGATTTTACTAATTAATCAAGGCAGTGGCACATTTTGGGCACATTTTACTCACCTTTTTTCGCTAAGCCCCATTATATTACTTTGGTCTCTAAGAATTCTTCGCTCAATTCTTTCATCTCTACGTGGTTCTTCTATCCACAATGCTACGGAGTCCATTTTTAACTCACTTTAATTAAAATAAATGCGTGCCAAATTTATATTTGTTTATTATTTGCCTGTGCGTTTTGTTTATCTTTCAACAGCTGTGTATCTATTTTTGACGTTTTCCTGCAGTGTTGCTTCTTTCTACAAAAATAATTCGAACGGCAATGCGAACGCGATACAGAGTGCCATTTTTCTTTAGCATCGAATTCGGCCTGCTAATAGCATTGCTTTTCGAATCGCAATAGAGAGTAGCCCCCTGGTGTCATTATTTGTAAAAGTTTTATATCTTCACGCTTGAAATCAAATCTTAAATTTATTTGGTCAAAAAATCTATGTAAAACTTTAATATATTGGTTTTAACTCAAAGATTCCAGAACAATTGACATTACTTTTCATAAACTTCTCAGCTTTCGTTTCACTAAAAATGTCAGATGTTTTTAATAATAATAATAATAATAATCCCAACGGTTTTACCCTCCATTCCCGCGCATCCGCACTAGGGGCGCAGTCCGCATGACGTACGGAACCAATATTTTCAATTTTTGCGCCGAGTCACGATAGGCAGGAGTTTGTTAAGAGTCGAGATCTAGAACTGTTCAGCTACTGAACTAAATTCACCAGCTGATTTTATGTCTTTATGTTAATATGTAATTCATTTAGTGAGAGAGGATAGTATCCTTTCTTAATGCTGAAAAGTGAATCAGATATATCAAATGTGATGGAATGAGAGTTAAAATCCTTGCATAAGCAACGGAGTGGCTCGTGTAATTCAAAATTAGTTTTACAAGTGTTCAAAAATAGGGGATAAAAGTGTCTTGATACACGGGAGGGAACATTACTAACTACACCTAGAAGAAGCGGACTTCAAATAGAGTCTGTCAGTAATTTAACAATAAAAATTGTACCCAGCATTTCCCTGCGACTGACAAGTGTTGGAAGATTAATAAGTTTTAATCGGCTCGTATAAGGCGGAAGGTTATATTGAGAATCCCAACGGAAATTTCTTAAAGCAAAAAGTAGGAAATGTTTTGGGATTGATTCTATCTTGTCTGAGTAAATTTGATACCTTGGATTCCAAACCATCGAACCATATTCCAGAATCGGTCTAACTAATGTTGTAAACAGGGTTTTAGTGATATAAAGGTCACTAATTTCTTTTGAGGATTGAGGCTGATCGACTTCGCCGGGGCCCGAAATATGGTAGTATGCAGTACTAGGTTCAAGCATAAAAAGATCCATCAAGCTACCTGGCTGTCTCCGGATCGAAAAACGAGAAACCAAATCGATCATGTTGTGATAGACGGAAGGCACGCTTCCAGTGTTTTAGACGTACGCACACTCCGAGGCCCAAACATCGACTCGGACCACTATCTTGTTGCA
>NW_016157116.1:30811-39788 GCF_001687245.7 Rhagoletis zephyria | reverse complement strand
CGCTCCAGCTCTGAAAGTATTCAACTCGGAACCCGCTGGTGGTAGCAGAGGAAGAGGGAGGCCCCCACTGCGATGGAAAGATCAGGTGGAGAAGGACTTGGCTTCACTTGGCGTTTCCAATTGGCGTCAGTTGGCACAGAGGAGAAACGACTGGCGTGCTTTGCTGAACTCGGCCAAAATCGCTTAGGCGGTTACAGCGCCAAAAAAGAAGAAGAAGAAGAATTTCTTTTGACCATCGTTTCAGAAATGCAATTACACCTTTAGCCTTGTTGACTGTCACATTAATATGAAGATTAAATTTAAGTTTCGGATCCGTTGTGATACCAAGGTCCACAAAATTGTATACCTGTTCCAAATTATGGTTATCTATTGTATAAGAAAGTGACTGAACAGCTCTTCGCGAGAAGCACATTACTTTACATTTTTCCAGATTTAGAGGCATATGATTTACATAGCACCAGTTAGCCATGCTGTTTAAGGGCCGGTTACTCAATGTCTGGTTAACACTAATCTGCGGTTAAACATCGTTATCGACGTTACCGGCTCCCTGTTATATGCATGGAGTCGAAGACGTCGATAACGATGTTTGTTGAGTTCAGTTTAGCATTTCCACAAGTTTTGGTTGCAGATGTTTGCATAAGGGCTAAATGTAGAGACACCGCATAAGAGTTAACCGTTTTGACACTTCTTAATTTTCTTATTTGCTATGCACCTGTTCCTTTATCTATCTGTATTTGCTTAGTCATCATCTCCACTTACTAGTGATCACGTCGTTTTTCATTATTCACGCTCCGCCCGCTGCCGCTTAATTAGATTTATTTAGTTTGCATATACCAGTATATGTATATTGAATTCGCTACTGTAACAAACATTGTTTCAATAAAGTAATTTACGTATGTACATAGAAATTAGACCGCATTTAATTTCTTCGTGAAATTGGACTTATTCTCATCGGTTGATATCCGCAACATACTGGTCCTTCGTTCCGGATTCTGTCGCTCCGCGCATACATACATATATACATTTTGCTCCCGTGCATATGTACATACACACACATGTACATACGTGGTAAATACGCATAGGTGCAATAGAGTGAATTTGTAAAAAATAAGTAAAAATCCGCTGAAAGGCTAAACGAGTGAAATCCGCAATTAAGTCCAATAAAGTCAAAAGAAATATTCATTGGTGCATTTAATCGTTTGAGCGTTTGCGCATTTGACCTACAGTTGACATTGCGAAAATTCTAGAAGCCCGCTTTGTCCTTCATTTGAACTCTGCAAGGGCTGTTTATTAAAATCTTGGCATACGAACGGCTCATCAATGGCAATTATAACAATGTCAAATTTTGTTAAAACGCGCGATTCCGCTCTCAAAGCCATTAAACGCTATATGGCAAAAAGTGTTGATGACGCATTCGCAATGGATACGGAAAGTGTTACGAGCTACCTCCAGCTATTGGGTGAACAGTGGGCTCGTTTTAACGTTGCCCAAGACGCAATAGACATTTCTTGTGGTGTTGATAATGCTGACATCGAAGAAAACGTGCGTATCCAAGCCGAGACTTGGTACTCTACGGCCTTAGCAAATTTTAAGCGCGTACAGAAGTGTCGCACCGAACCGCAAACCAATATTATGTCAACGCCTGTGTCCGCGACCATTCGTCTACCAAAAATGGAGCTGCCTGCATTCTCCGGTGATTCTACGGAATGGATCGGGTTTTACGACGCGTTTACCTCGCTAGTTGACAGTAACTCGGCACTGTCGGACGTACAAAAGTTTCACTACTCGGCTTCCGCCATCAGCAACACCTGCACCAATCAAGGTCAAAACCGCATCAGCAACCAAGTCGACGAACGTGTTCCATGCGGTACCGGAACAAAATAACGCGTGTGCTTATTGCAATGGACCTCACAAGATTTACGGCTGTGAAAAGTTTCGTGACCTGGACTTAACCGCAAAATCGAAGTTCGTGAAGCTAGCGCGTGTATGCTTAAATTGCCTCAGCTCGGGCCACTATAAAGATCGGTGTAACAGTGCTTCCACTTGCCGGGTGTGCAACCAACGTCATCACACGCTGTTGCATGGTGCCGTACCTTCAACAGCCGTTACCGCATCCAGTCACTNAAGCGTGTATGCTTGAATTGCCTCAGCTCGGGCCGCTATAAAGATCGGTGTAACAGTGGTTCCACTTGCCGGGTGTGCAACCAACGTCATCACACGCTGTTGCATGGTGCCGTACCTTCAACAGCCGTTACCGCATCCAGTCACTTTTCCAACAATCCGTCCCATCCGTTCTCTGCAGTTGACGCCGCGTCACACGTAAACGCGAACGGCTCACTCGATTTTGACGCATCATCGAACGCTGCCGCCGACGCCGCGCCGCACTCAGACGATTCACCAACCGTCGACCCTTCATCGAGCGCCGCCGCTGCATGCGTTTCATCATGCCTAAACTCCAACTTNTTCATCGAACGCTGCCGCGCCGCACGCAGACGATTCACCAGCCGTCGACCCTTCATCGAGCGCCGCCGCTGCATGCGTTTCATCATGCCTAAACTCCAACTTCAATCCGCCCATTCCAGTAGAAAGAGTTGTGCTGCTTTCTACCGCGTTAGTTAAGGTATGTGATTGTTCCGGTCGTTGGCAACCCGCGCGGTTACTTTTCGACTCCGGATCGCATGCCTCCTTTGTAACCGAGGCGTGCGTGCAACGCTTGGGTCTGTCGCGAGTATCGTCCGAAGTATACATCACTGGAATTGGGTCAGCGCAAGGAGGTCGTGCTAGAGGTGAGGTATCACTGTCTCTTTCCTCTTACTGTTCCGATCAATGCTTCACTGTCAATGCACTAATTTTACCAAAAATTACAAGCGACTTACCAACGCAGACGATAGCTGTTTCAACATGGCCGCATATCTAAGGGTTGTTTCTAGCCGATCCGCAGTTTATGGAGCCGGGGCGTATCGACATATTGGTTGGCATGGACGTCATGGATCAACTTGTGCGCCACGCTTGCAGTCGCTGCACTGTGATGTTCATTTAGAGCGAGCCTTGACTAGATTGTGGGAGTTTATTTATTTATTTATTTATTTATCATCAGTGAATACATATTTTCATACTGACTACTAAGAAACTGTCTAACTACTAATTATTATTAAGGTAGCTTAAGAGGATATTATTTATATCCCTCCAGAAAGTGAGAGGTCAATATCAATAACTCGATTGATTTGATTAAGCTCACTAAGAGCTCGACTGATAGGAGCATTTATGGCATAATTAGATTTAACTCTATACAAATAGAATATGTCGAAGTGACGCAAGTTCCTAGTAGGGATATTGAGAGGTATCCTACTTAGAATATCAGGACAGTCCATATCTCCAGTTATGACTTTTATTATGAAGGAACAAGAGAGATATTTTCTTCTATTATCAAGTGATTCTAATCTTAAGAGTAGACATCGCGAGGTATAAGAAGGCAAAGGTTGTGTGAAATTTAAAGATCGCAGTGCAAATTTAATAAAAATCTTTTGAATACGCTCGATTCTATTTATATATGATACCTGGGCAGGCCGCCAGATAAAGGCAGCATATTCTAAACGGGACCTAACAAAGGCAATAAACAATTTCTTATGTGTATACGGATCCAAGAAATCTGAGCTGTTTCGACGAACGAATGCTAACATAGAGTAAGAATTTGCCACTATAAAATTTATGTGGCTTGCAAACGTGAGTTTTGAGTCAAAATATACTCCTAAATCTTTAACCGTGTTCACCGTCTTCAGTTGAGAACCCGCAATAGAATAAGTAGTATTTACAGTAACAAGCTTTCTGGAAAAAATGCAATGAGAACATTTACCAATATTAAGAAAAAGTCGATTCTTCACGCACCAGGCGTGAACCCTGTCGAGATCGGACTGTAGTGCGAAAGAATCCTCCCTTCTTGCTACGACAGAATAAACCTTCAGGTCATCCGCGTACAGGAGAAATTTTGCATGTAGGAAGCATAAACTAATATCATTTATAAAAATAATAAATAACAACGGTCCAAGGATACTTCCCTGGGGAACACCTGAACTGGCATGAAAAGATCGGGAGGACGTGTCGTCGAGTACCACCGAACAGTACCTATCACTTAAATATGATTTAATCCAAGATAGAAATTTAGAGTGAAACCCTAAACAGGCTAGCTTGTCCAGCAAAAATGTATGAGAAACTCTGTCAAACGCTTTTGAAAAATCCGTGTATACCGTATCAATTTGAAACCCAGCCGAAAAGCTTTCCAGACAGTCCTCCGTAAAAATCGCTACATTGGAAACGGTGGATCTCCCTTTAATAAAACCATGCTGATTCGGAGATATGATATTTCGAACTGAAAAGACCATTTTGTCCTTCATAATGGCTTCAAATAACTTGGCAACCGTTGACAATTTAGCAATAGGTCTATAATTCTTAACGTCATTTTTATTTCCGCTTTTAAAGATTGGAGTAATATATGTCTTTTTCCATTCACTAATAAAAGTACCCGAAGAAAGCGATAAATTGAAAATTAGCATTAGCGGCTTAATAAGAGCCTGGCAATTTTTAAAAAGAATGACAGATAAACCATCAATATCTGTTTGGGTTGAAAATTTCAGGGATGCAATACCCTTTTGAACATCCACCTCAGATAAGGATAACGAGCCAAACGAAAGAGAGGAATCCCATGCACTTGAAGTATTTAGCTCCAATCCATCATCAGCAACAAAATTGGCACTAAAAAATTCAGCAAACAGATTAGCGGCATCTTCCGCCGAATCCGCATGCTTATTATTATAGACCATCGAAGTTGGTATATTAGATTTACATTTTTTAGATTTAATAAATGACCAAAAAGCTTTCGGGTTAGTTTTAATATTGTCCTCGAAATTTTTTATATATTTTTTTCGAAGGGCTCTATCCATTTTTCTAAACTCAGAAGAACAACTTTTATAACTATAGAGATACAAGGTATTATTTGACGCTTTGAATTTTTTATCATACTTATTGCAGTTGGAGGAAGCCCTCAAAAAACGCACCTTACATACGAAGAACGTTTCTGTGAAGACCACTTCGACAAAACACATCGAAGAGCACCTACTGGCCGATTCATCGTCGAGTTGCCGTTAAAGCCCGACGTACCGTTGGGAGATTCGCGAGACCTGGCCGTCCAGAATTTGCTACGCCTTGAAAGAAGACTTGCTCGCGACGCGACCTACGTTTGCGCTACAACGAGTTTATGAAAGACTCATAGACATGAATCATATGCAGATCGCGTCAGAAACCTTAAATCAAACATACTATATGCCGCATCATCCCGTTATAAAGGAGAGTAGCATTACGACAAAACTTCGGGTTGTTTTCAACGCGTCCGCCAAATCGTCTTCCGGGAATTCTCTGAATGACGCATTATTTGTCGGCCCTCAACTGCAGCAAGATTTGTACACGATTTTGATGCGTTTCAGAAGCACCGCTTCGCAGTAACCGCAGATATCGCAAAAATGTATCGCAAATCTGCGTATCCTCAAAACATGCCGATCTGCAGCATCGTTTGGCGGAGCGATCCATCCTTGCCTATCCAAGACTTTCGCATGGTTCGTGTGACGTACGGAGTAGCAGCTGCATCTCATCTAGCTGTCCGTTCGCTGCAACAGACGGCAAGGTATTCATCAAATGGTTGTGCTAGAGCCGTTAATGTCATCCTAAAGGACTTTTATATGGATGATCTGCTAAGCGGTGCATCTAGTAAGGAGGAACTTCTGTTGCTGCAGCAAAGGGTGTCCGAAATACTGCGGGAAGGTGGATTTGAACTCCGAAAGTGGGCGTCGAACTGCGCGCAACTTAATGCAAGCATCTCTAATGCAGCTGAAAATATATCGCATTACATCGTCGACGATAAGGATGTTCACGCTTTAGGTCTTATCTGGAACACGGAGGGAGACTACTTCACGTTCACTGTTAGCTTGAATCAACCGCCCGTGAGTTTGACCAAGAGAGCATTTTTATCAGACGCAAGCACGCTCTTCGATCCCTTGGGGCTGCTTGCACCTGCAACTATAAAATCAAAAATGTGGTTCCAAGACATTTGGCGCACCAGAGTAGGTTGGGATGACCTCATTACTGAGTCCATTGCAACGAAATAGTTGGAGCATCGCATAGAATTTCAGCAGCTCGCACACTTGAAAGTGAATCGCTGGCTCGGCACGGAAGTATCCGGGTCATTCACGCAACTGCACGTGTTTGTAGATGCATCCGAGCGCGCATACTCCGCCGTTATGTACGCGCGTACCTCACAAAGCGATGGTACCATTACCGTCGCGCTAATCTCGTCGAAGACCAAGGTGGCTCCGCTAAAACCGACAACGTTACCACGCCTAGAGCTTTGCGCCGCACATCTCGCTTCCAAACTGGTGCGAAGCGTGCTACTCAGCTGGCCTGATCTCCGCTACCCGCTGTTCGCGTGGACCGACTCCACCATCACGTTGGCATGGCTGCAGGCGCATCCCAGCAGATGGATGACTTTTATTGCCAACCGCGTCGCCGAAATTCAGGAAGTCCTGCCTCCTGAGTGTGGGAACCATGTCCGCTCCGAGCAGAACCCTGCAGATTGCGCTTCAAGGGGTATAACTCCCACCGAGTTACTACATCATCAACTGTGGTGGGATGGTCCTGACTTCCTGAGAAGCACTGAACAATCCTGGCAGCAAAAATTGCCGAAACAGCACACGACAGAGTTGGGCATTCGAAGCAGCGTCTGCGCCCATGTGACTGGCTCCAGCGATGACTGGTCGGTAATAATGAAGTACTCGTCGTTTTCCAAGCTGCGACGTGTCATTGCTTACGTTCTACGCTTCTGCTCCAACGCTCGAGCTGATAGACGTCCCGATGCTACAAAGCGGTTTTGTCCTCTGAGTTGCAGCGAGTTGTCTGCAGCTGAGCTTCGCCTAATCAGGTATACGCAACAGCACTATCTATCTAATGAGATCTCTCTTTGCAGCGCTAAAAGACCAATCCCGCTTCGCAGTTGCCTTTTGCGTTTGCAGCCGTTCCTCGATGAAAACAATGTTCTGCGTGTTGGAGGCAGACTAAAAAATGCTGAAGTCACGCCCGACGTTAGACATCCCATTATCCTGCCAAAGAACTGTCCGCTTGCCAAGCTAATAGTCTGCGAGATNTCCCGACGTTGGACATCCCATTATCCTGCCAAAGAACTGTCCGCTTGCCAAGCTAATAGTCTGCGAGACTGTCTTACAACGCCGTTATTGGGTTGTCGGCGCCCGAAACCTGATCCGCAACGTATATCGTAAGTGTGCGAAGTGCACTTGCTTAAACCGAAACCTTGCCGCTCAGACAATGGGTGACCTACCTGCGACTCGCATAACCTACGCCCGCTGTTTTACCCGCACCTCTGTCGATTTCGCTGGGCCTTACATGTACAAGTTCACCCACGGAAGAGGAGCTAAGGCCACTAAGGGCTACATCTGCTCGTTTGTTTGCATGTGCACTGGTGCGATGCATCTCGAATTTGTTGGTGACCTGTCAACGTCAGCGTTCCTTAACGCGTTTAAAAGGTTCACAAATCGCAGAGGCTTTTGTAAGGTCATGGCATCAGACAATGGTACTAATTTTGTTGGCGCCGAGAAGGAGCTCCGCATCGCATTTCAACGGTGCATCTCAGATGACAAACTTCAATCTTTCTTTGCGGATTTAAATATTGAATGGGGTTTTAATCCACCGGCCGCACCTCAAATGGGAGGGTATTGGGAAGCTGGCGTAAAACGTATAAAGTATCATCTGAAACGCGTGCTGGGCGAAACGTTGCTGTCATACGAAGAGTTTAACACCGTGCTGACAAACGCAGAAGCCTGCGTAAACTCCCGCCCGCTATGTGACATTTCTTCAGATGCTGGTGACCTAGAAGTCCTTACTCCTGGGCATTTCATTGTGGGTGAACCGCTGAAGTCAATCATAGAACCTGAGGGTCAAGGGTTCTGTGGAAGCCTCCGTCAGCGATGGCAAGCGATTTCTGCTCTGAGACAACATTTCTGGCGCCGATGGAGGGACGAATATTTGGTAAGCCTACAACGACGCACCAAATGGTTTCGTTCTTCGCGCAACATTGAGGAAGGCGATGTGGTCGCCGTCTTCAGCGAGCCTACTCCTCCGACGAAGTGGACGCTTGCACGAGTAGTAAAATGCCACCCTGGAGCTGATGGACGTGTACGCGTCGTTACTCTGNTGTAGGAAAATGCCACCCTGGAGCTGAAGGACGTGTACGCGTCGTTACTCTGAAAACACCTCACGGAGAATTGGTGCGGCCAATAGTTAAGCTTTGCCTTCTCCCAACAAAAGATGATCTATTTTGCGAGGAAAACTAAGACTATTCTTCTATTATTATTATTTGAACTTTTTGAACTTGTAATCTAACTTAAACCTAGTACTTAAATTTTGTATTGAACATATCAAGGTAGTTCAAGGGCGGCGGTATGTTGAGTTCAGTTTAGCATTTCCACAAGTTTTGGTTGCAGATGTTTGCATAAGGGTTAAATGTAGAGACACCGCATAAGAGTTGTGAGGACCCCGGATCCTGTGGCCCTGGGCCCCACAACAACTTTTATATACACATACATATATATACTTTGTAATATTTACCCTGAATTGTTGATTTGAAATTGTATACACACATGTACAAATATATATATATGTACACTTATGTTTTGAATTATTATATATATGCGTATGTATGTACATAAGCTTATTGAATTGCATCTATTTGGATTATACTAGTACGTATGTATGTATCCACTAATATATTTTGGAATTATTACTTTGTATGCACAGTATAAGAAATACCTACAACATACAATACCTACATAAAATGTATAAAGCACAAACAATTGTAATGAGGATAACTGTCTGCGGATGGACAAAAATGGTATAAAAGGAGCAGTGCTAACAAGCATTG
>NW_016157116.1:24376-29115 GCF_001687245.7 Rhagoletis zephyria | reverse complement strand
GAGTATAGCGAATAAAGAGGCTGTAAACTAGAAGCGAGTGTGTTCTAATTTCTTGAGGAGATAGGGTGTTTACTCCTTACAGGACCCTGGACAACCGAGAGCTACGCCCAGCACTCAGGAAAGTCCATTACAAATGGCGCCCGAGCAGGGACTCTAAAGGAAACAAACATAAGGATAGTGCCGTGGAAAAAAAAAGTGAAGTGAAAAAAAAGAGAACACAAGTGATAGAGACACTGAGTTCAGCGACTACCCGGAAGACCCAAATTTAAGAAGCAATAAGGGCACAAGTGAGAGAGACACAAAGTGCAGTGACCACCCGAAGAACTACTAGTAGGCGGTCCAGTGAAAAAAAAGAAGTGTGGAAAAAAACAATGGTGAAGAGAAAGTGGATACATTACCTCAACCGAGAGGAGCTGCTGACCTATATGGCAGAGTTCGGCCTCGAACAGACAGGAACAGTCGAAGAGCTGCGAGGACGTTTCTCTTCATTTATACAAGAAGCAAGTAACAACGAAGACTACCAAACGCGGTTCGAAGAGCTAGAAGCGAAACACTCGAAGCCTGCGCTGAATGTTACCGCAGCAACACCAAGTGGAAGCCAGGGAGCCAGTGTCATGCAGTCACCAATGCCCGTTGACGCGTTTGAGACACCACAGCCATACGCAACGTATCCTAAGACATCGCTGACAACCATCATGCACCGAGTCCGTAAGTGGGGTTTCAAATACGACGGCGGCCGAGACCCGCTCAGCTTCATCGAGCGTGTAGAAGAATTGGCGGAAGTATATGAGGTGAATCGCGACTTGTTACCGCGAGCAATGCGAGAACTACTTAAGGAGAAGGCGTTGACATGGTTCCGCAGTAATAACCGGAATTGGCGACAATGGGAGGACTTCAAACGAGACTTTCTAAGGTTCTTCTTAAACTCTCGCTACCACGAAACCTTAGACGATGAGATCCGTCGTCGCGTCCAACAACCGAACGAGAAATTTAAAGACTATGTGTTGGCCCTTCAGAGTTTGATGCGACACGCGAACTACACCTCAGAGCAGAAGCTGACGCGTATCTACAGAAACTCTAGAAGCGAGTTCCAATGGTACGTCAAACGATCCGAGTTCACCACCCTAGAAGGGCTAGTGAGTTTGGCGGAAGATATGGAAAATATCCCCCCGGTGAGAGANGTGGAAAATATCCCCCCGATGAGAGAGCCACAGAGAGCCGCAGCGCGAACCACTCCGCGGGTCACGGAGAGATATCAGCACATGCGCGAACTGCCTAGGAGTGACGAGACGGCTAGAGCAGAGAGGACACAGCGCCGACCTGAACCACACAGCGGTGTGGCAACACCACAGACGGAGTACGTTAATCCGTGGACTGCGTGTAGACATTGCGGAGAAGATGGCCATTTTGCGAGAGAGTGCAGAGCTGCACGGAGAGAGTTTTGTTGGACCTGTGGTCGATGCAATGTCCCGACTCGAGAGTGCTGCCGTAGTGCATCGGGAAACGGGTCGAGGTCCCATTTGCGGCGAGGAGTGGGGCGTCAGGTAGAACAGCCTCGCCCAAACTAAAGAGTGTCCTAAGGCAGTCGGATGGCCGAATTATGGCGGCGATTAGAGTAAACGAGGTCGACGTAGTAGCTGCAGTTGATACAGGCGCAACAAGAAGTTTCTTGAGCGAGGCCATGTTTAAGAAACTGGATGTGGGAGAGGTTAGGAAGGTGAACACGCGTGTGGTAATGGGAGATGGGAGATCCAGAACGGTGCTGAAGGCTATAACGGCGCAAGTGGAGCTGGCGAATCAGGCGCATGAAAGCGATCTTTTGGTACTGCCTGGTTTGATGGATGACGTGGTGCTTGGAACCGATTACCTGGCAAAAGCGGTGGTCCGATTATGTTGCGGAGACTTAGACGTGACACTCCGAGAAGAGAGCTGCGCACAAGGAGTAGAAACGTTCACGGCAATACGCGAGGGAGGTGCAGAGAGGTCAGGTAAATGCGATGAGCCCAAATCAAACCCCATGCCTACAGAAGCCGCGACAACCGACGAAGCGAGGGAGTTCTTAATGTCAGAGAAGATTTGAGAAGATGTCTGGAGTTTCAAATATTGCCACTCACCGGATCGTCATGAAGGATGACCGACCGATCAAGCAGAGGTATTGCCCGAAGAACCCGAAGATGCAGGAGATCATCAACGCGGAGATCGACGACCTTATCCGGAAAGGGTGTATTGAACCCTCACACAGCCCGCACAGCGCCCCAATAGTGTTGGCGAAGAAGAAGACTGGCAAATGGAGACTGCGTCGACTACCGACAGCTAAAAGAGCGTTCAGTGCCCGACGCGTACCCCCTACCGAAGATCCAACATATCCTTGATCGACTACGAAGCGCGCGTTACATTAGCAGCCTAGACCTGAAAAACGGTTACTGGCAAATCCCAATGGAAGAGCAGAGCAAGCAGTACACTGCTTTTACAGTGCCAGGGCGTGGCCTTTATCAATGGCGAGTAATGCCGTTTGGGCTACACTCCGCCCCCGCGACGTTCCAGCGTGCGTTAGACGAAGTTATCGGTCCAGAGCTAGAGCCGTATGCGTTTGCCTACCTGGATGACATCATCGTCATCAACGCAACCCTGCAGGAGCACGTCCAACATCTTTCGGAGGTCTTCCGACGACTTAGGCAGGCGAATCTGAGAACAAATCCTGAAAAATGCGAGTTTTTCAAGAAACAGTTGAAGTATCTGGGTCACGTCGTCAGCGAGAAGGGCATTCACACCGATCCTGAGAAGGTCGCGGCTATCAAAGAGCTGACACCACCGACAAATATAAGGGAGTTACGCAGGTTCCTAGGGATAGCTTCATGGTACCGAAGATTTGTCCCCGACTTTTCCAAAGTGGCGCATGCGCTGAAGTCCATGCTAAAGAAGGGCCACAAGTGGAAATGGAAAGACGAGCAACAGACAGCGTTCGAGGCGCTGAAGAACGCTCTAACCGAGGCACCAGTGTTGGCTTGCCCCGACTTTACGCAGAAGTTCACTCTGCAAACAGACGCGAGCGACTACGGGCTGGGAGCTGTTCTCACCCAAGAGATTGAAGGAAAAGAACGCGTAATCGCATATGCGAGCCGCCGGCTCAACAAGGCCGAACTTAATTATTCACCAACGGAGAAAGAGTGCCTGGCCATAGTGTGGGCGATCAGAAAAATGAGACCCTACCTAGAAGGATGGACATTTACCGTCATCACCGACCACTTAGCGCTAAAATGGCTGGGTAAGATAGAGAGTCCATCCGGTCGGATTGCAAGGTGGGCGCTGGAACTGCAGCAGTACTCCTTCGATGTGCAGTATCGCAAAGGTAAGCTGAATGTGGTAGCAGACGCGCTGTCAAGACAGCCCCAGGAAACATTGCTTGGTTCGATGACGGCGGGAGGAGTAGCGGTAGAGTACAAGTTGCTGAAAGACAAGATGGCGGAGGTGGAGAGGTCCCCACAGAAGTTTCCTGACTTTGTCATCGAAAATGGTGAGCTGTACCGGCGAATATCAGGCCAAATCGACGGTGAAGACGTCTTGCCATGGAAATTATGTGTACCGACAGAGCAAAGGCAGAGGGTGTTAAGGGAAATTCACGATGTTCCCAGTGCAGGCCATATGGGGATCAGAAAAACGATAGCGCGGGCGACAGCGCGATATTATTGGCCGGGCATGTTCCGCGACGTGAGGAAGTATGTGCGACAATGTCAGACCTGCCAGCTTTACAAACCAAGCCAGCAGCAACCAGCCGGAAAGATGCTGACGCAGCTAGCGGAAGAACCCTGGGCGACGGTGTGTGCTGATTTCGTAGGACCTCTTCCGCGATCCAAGCATGGAAACACTATGGCGCTGGTAATACTAGATCGTTTCTCAAGATGGGTCGAGATTGTACCAATGCGGAAGGCAACAGCGGAGGGAGTAATTCGAGCAGTGAGAGAGCGGATTATCGGCAAATTCGGCATTCCAAAAATCTTGATCACGGATAATGGAACGCAGTTTACCAGCTCGAAATTTAAGCAATTCCTGGAGGAGATGAGAATAAGGCACCAATTCACTGCTCCGTACACACCGCAGAAAAGTCCGACGGAAAGAGCTAACCGTAACATCAAGCGACTACTGGCGCAGTTCGCAGGCAAAGACCAGAAGAGCTGGGATGATCTGTTGCCAGAAATGACTTTGGCCCTCAACACGAGCGTGTGCGACGCAACAGGTTACAGCCCGGCGTTCGTCGTTCAAGGGCGAGACCCAGGTTACCGAACGCATTGTTTGACGAGAATACGTTAGGAACCGGCGAAGATGCCACAACACCGCAAGTAAAAGCGGTGAGAATGAAAGAGGTGTTTGAGTTAGTGCGACGAAACCAACAAAAGGCAACGACAGAGCAAGCGAGACACTACAATCTGCGAAGAAGATCGTGGCAACCGGTCGTGGGAGACAGGGTTTTGGTGAAAGAACACTTCTTGTCTAAAGCCGTGGACAATTTCGCGGCTAAGCTTGCACCGAAATACGGCGGACCACATCGCGTTCTAAATTTTATCTCACCTGTGATCGTAGAACTCGACAAGGTGCACAAAGGGAAAAGAAGAACAGCGCACGTGAGTGATCTCAAACCATTTTATGAGAGCAACGCCTCAGGTGAAAATTCCCCCGTGGCATCGTCTGAGCCTAATTCGGCGCACAGCGGCGAATAGGTAAATTTCAGCAGAGACTGAAGT
>NW_016157116.1:3451-23722 GCF_001687245.7 Rhagoletis zephyria | reverse complement strand
ACACGGGTAGTGGAAGAGGGATCAACCTCCGAGACTATTATTGTATATTCGAAGTGGGCTTTAACCACTGAGACTGGTGCTAGCTGTAGGGTTTAAACCTACTCTAGTTCTATACTTTAGAGAGTAGATATAGCGCGAGTATAGCGAATAAAGAGGCTGTAAACTAGAAGCGAGTGTGTTTTAATTTCTTGAGGAGATAGGGTGTTTACTCCTTACAGGACCCTGGACAACCGAGAGCTACGCCCAGCACTCAGGAAAGTCCGTTACAGAGTTAACCGTTTTGACACTTCTTAATTTTCTTATTTGCTATGCACCTGTTCCTTTATCTATCTCTATTTGCTTAATCATCATCTCCACTTACTAGTGATCACGTCCTTTTTCATTATTCACGCTCCGCCCGCTGCCGCTTAATTAGATTTATTTAGTTTGCATATACGAGTATATGTATATTGAATTCGCTACTGTAACAAACATTGTTTCAATAAAGTAATTTACGTATGTACATAGAAATTAGATCGCATTTAATTTCTTCGTGAAATTGGACTTATTCTCGTCGGTTAATATCCGCAACATACTGGTCCTTCGAGCCGGATTCTGTCGCTCCGCGCATACATACATATATACATTTTGCTNATGTTAAACTGTGACTGTGTTGGTGAGAACAAGAGAACTGCTCCGCATGAGCAACCCAGTAGGAAATTACGAAAAGTGAAACAAAATTTTTAACTTATCAGTCTTCAATAAAAACATATAAATACATATGTTTAACACATACATATGTACATATATGTGCATCGCTCATTTACTATAAAAGTATCATAATCCCAAAAAAGCAGAAATCGGGTTAAGTATGCAAGAATGAACATTAGCTCTTTCTTATGATGTGTAAAAATTTCTTAGCTGTAACGATTACCAGTAGCTCACTAGAACAAAATCAGCCTTATCCTGAGTTTCGCCCGAAAAAAATTTCACCCTAAAAATGTTCATCCGCGCATAGAAAACTCACGGGAACAAATGATAAAGCTGAATATGTATTAATTTTTCCCTGGGAGTATATGTAAATTCATAACGTTAAACCTGTTTTTTCGAGTTTTTGGTTTTTTGAGCTATGAAATTATTGAAGTAAAACTCAAATAAAAATTTGAAAATTTATTTGGATTCACCCACGTCAAATATTGAAAATTGAATTAAAAAAGTTGAAATTCATGTTCATCTAAATTTTCCATATCATTATGAAATAATTAAAAATGTCTTTTAACCGTATACATATTCCCTTTAACAACCACTCTTGAATTCTTTGAAAAAAATTTATAATTTTTTCATTAAAAAGTCATTGTATTTCTTCTTCATCAAAAATTTTCATTATGAAAAGAATCAAAATATCTTTGAATAGCATATTCTTTTTTTTTTAAATGACTTATAACCAGGCATGGGCAGAGAGTTAGCAGGTGCTAAAAGAGCGTAAGCGTCGCGTCTACGTATACAAGCGAGAGCGCAGCGATGAGGACACGACAACATGCAAAATGAATTAGGCACACTAGCACATTCTCACTTTTAGCTCACGATTGTTTGTGGTAGTGCCCACCTCTGCTTATAACACAAAAGGCATTGCATGTCACCAAAGGCATGTAATATTTCTCGCAAGGCATTTTTGCATACAAGAAGCAAAAATGTATTCAACAAAGTGTGATTGGTTTTGACATTGCTCTCATAAGAAACAGGCTATAATGTCAAATTGAAATGAATTGTTAACCCATAATATTTTTTTTCAAATTTGAAATTGTTTAAAAAAAATTTACACAAAAATTTTTCAAGGAACAAATTTTCTTAATAAACGTTAAATTTTTAAGAGATAAACCGCCGAGGAGAGCACGTAAGCACATTTAAAGTTTGGTAATAAGTAAATATGTACCTTCGACTTTGCTTAAATATTTAATGTAAGGAAACCAAGATGAAACGGAGCAAAACTTTTGAACGGTGCGCTGTATGCAATAGAAGTCAGGACACGAAAATAGAGCGATGTTTTAAACCACCTAGTTCCGAGTTAAGACGGCAGCGATATAGTGTTGTACTACGTGATTCATCTCGCGTTTGTGAAAACCACTTCAAGGAAAGTGATTTCATTTGTTTTCCGTCCGAGTCAAGCACTTTCAAACGAGCTCGTTTATACCCAAACTATTTCGCATGAAAAAAAATTGATTTCGAAATTGTTAGAGTTAAGCTCTCATATAAAATTGGAAACAAATACTTTTATAAGTGTCGGATAATGTTTAGGATAAAAAATTTAAATATAAAAATAAACGCACAAAAGCATAAAACTTGGGCAATTAAAAACAAGAAAATTGATAAACGATTTCATAAACACTTTGTTTTATTTTATTGACAAAATATATATATTCCAGGTAATGTAAGTAAAACAAAACTATAATCAAAATAAAAGCCTTGGGTATCAGTGCTGACAAGATACATGCATCACTAAGGGTTAATTCGACATTATAGTACCTTAAAAGAGAGCCGCATTGAGTTGTCAATCACACCTTGGTTAATATACCTTGCAAGAAACAAAGCGCAACAGTCAGGGCCGGTTACTTAATGTCTGGTTAACACTAATCTGCGGTTAAACATCGTTACCGACGTCTTCGACTCCATGCATACAACAGGGAGTCGGTAACGTCGATAACGATGTTTAACCGCAGATTAGTGTTAACCAGACATTGAGTAACCGGCCCTCAAACACGATGTTGATTCGTTGCTCTCAAGCCAATAGAGCTGTAGCAAACCGTATTCGTTACTGAGTAACGAATACAACCCCTGACTCGAAGTACCGAATCGTTACTCACATAATAATCTCGTTACTCGCATGTTCCGTATATGCACCATCATCGTGAATCAATACAACACAACATGTTGTGCGGTAACGAAACTGTTTTTCGTATCGATACGAAAGTGTGTTGCCTGTATATGTACGTACATGCATGCATGATTCCTGTGCGGGAAAAAATGGTTGATTGTATCAAATTGTTCGAATCGATACAAAAATATGTTGCGTGTATACATATGTATATATGTACATGTATGTATATGTACGAACGAACATTTCCTTACGCTGCAACAATCGTTGCGATGATTGTAATGGTACAAGTGCTTGTAGTACCGAATCGTTACTCACATAATAATCTCGTTACTCGCATGTTCTGTACATGCACCAACAACGTCAATCAATACAACACAACATATTGTGCGGTAAGGAAACTGTTTTTCGTATCGATACCATGGTTGCCACACGCCAAAATTTTTTTCTACCAAAATCTCTTAAGAAAAGTTACCAAAAGTTACCAAATCTTCACTACCAAAATTTTCCCTTCTGCACTGAGAAAAAAATATGCTGAATAAAACTTACTGAATATACTTACATACAGCAAGAATATGTGCACTTATGTAATAAATTCAATATTTTTATAATTTGTAAATTTTTGATTATTTATCAAGAGCTCTCAGATCTAGCACAGAAGTTCAAATCTATTTTCTATATAAATTATCAAGACTGAAAATCCTATTGACAATTATAATATTTTTTTATTAGAAAATAGTTTTCTATCAACTAATTACGAGCGCACTTGTGCACAAGGATATTATAACTTTGTTCACATAACGGTTGTTTGTAACAGGCAAAACGAATCGAGATAGATATGGACAAATGTATACATAAATAATCAGAATGAAAAGATAAATCGATTAAGCGGTGACTGTCTGTCCGTCCGTCTGTGCACACGATAACTCGAGTAAAAATTGAGATATCTTAACGAAACTTTGTACGTGCACTTTTTTCGGGCGTAGGACGGACTGTAACCACGCCCACTTCCCATATAACGGTAATTTTCAGAAATACAAAAACTGCTATATTTTTGTAACTACTGAAGATTAATCACTCAAAATTGATATTTACAATAATTTTTAGACCAAAAATAAGTATATTATAAATTTTTGGAAAATGGGCGTAGCCACGCCCACNCGTAGGACGGACTGTAACCACGCCCACTTCCCATATAACGGTAATTTTCAGAAATACAAAAACTGCTATATTTTTGTAACTACTGAAGATTAATCACTCAAAATTGATATTTACAATAATTTTTAGACCAAAAATAAGTATATTATAAATTTTTGGAAAATGGGCGTAGCCACGCCCACTTATGGTTACATGTGTATATCTTGGTAACCGCTGCACCAGTTTCTTCCAAACTTGGTACAGCCTACCAAGTGGCCGAAAATTTTTAAAATCGGACAATAACTACGCCCACATCCCATATAACGGTAATTTAGAGAAATACAAAATCTTCGATAAATCAGTAAATATTAAAGCTAATTTATTCAAAATTGATGCTTGCAACAACTCTTTACCAAGAAATACGTTTATGGTAAAATTTTGGGAAATGGGCGTGGCGCCGCTCACTTATGATCACATATATGTATCTCGGTAACCATTCTACCAAACTCGGTGTAGTTATTGTGCTTGCCACATAAAAGTAAAACGTTGAAAATTACTGGAATCGGATTAAAATTGATGCCGCTTTTCATATAACGGTACATTTCAGAAATGCTTGAAACTTCAGTATTTCGAAATTTAAGGACGCTAATTTACTCAAAATTGTAGAGGTAGCTTTGGGAAAGGGGAAAATCATATATTTAATACTTGCGCCGGGTATTTAATGTTCGGCTCCGCCCGAACTTAGACTTTCTTACTTGTTTTTCGTTCGGAATGTGCCGATATTTGAACCTGCGTCTCACGGAATAATAGCACCGGCCCACAAAAAAAAAAGTTGCGGGTGCTTTTAACCGTCCATTTGACGCGTATAAAATTTCGAGTAAATTGCGAAAATTGTTAATTTTTTGCTATTTTTTTCGGTGTACTGTACGTGTCAAACGGACCTCAGATTCGGATCCCGTGGGTGGGTGGGTCGAAATACATTCGGTAGGTGGGTCTGGTAAAAAGCACGCGATATTTTTTTTTTGTGTGCCGGAAAATTGCCAGATTGCCGAATTTTTATACCATTTTTACTGAACTACTGTCGCAAACAGTATTTCAAGTATTAAAATGTGAGATCGCAAAAATTCGTTAGTTGTTTTAGAAGTGTAGCCCGTAGTGCTGCCACTGCAATTCAAATATTTCCAGTATTCGAATATGAGATGACTCTAATTTTATCGAAGTAATTTTGTAGAATTGTCAGTAGTGCTGCCACTGAAACTCGCAGGGTTTTTATAATTACGCACATGAAAAACATAATTAATTTCTTTCTAGTAATAGATGTTTGGTTGCCAAAGTTACCAAAATGAAATAAAAGTTACCAAGTTACCAAACCGCTTAAAAGTTACCAATTTTGGTAGAATGTTACCAATTGTGGCAACCATGATCGATACTGAAGTGTGTTGCGTGTGTATGTACGTACATGCATGCATAATTCGTGTGAGGTACAAGCAGGGATGGAATTTCAAAATGTGCCTAATGGTCTTCAAAAATTGTGCCGAAAAGAATATGAAAGTGCCACAAAATTAAATTCCTTTTATAATAATTATTTCTTAATATAAAAATTATTAATTAACTAAATTATTTCAGTAAATCACTTTTATGAGGGGTTTTTTATAAGCGTCCTACACGGTGCGCTTGAATTGCAAGTCGGTTTGGATGTGTTAAGTAAAAATAAATATGTGTTAGTTACACCGACATGACTCTGGTATGACTCGGAATGACTCAACTGTGTGTAGTAGAAAGGCGAGTGAACACGGACACAGTTGACTCGCGAGTCAGACGCACCGTCTATGTTGCCTATTAGACATAAAACATAAACTCATAGTAAGGGTATTCATCAAACCTTATAAATGCATTGTAAACCGTATAAACTTATAATTGTGTAAACCTTATAAATGAACTGTCAAAATTTGTTTGGAAACTCGTTTACACATTTCTGATAAATTTATCCAGCGATTTCACTGAAGAAACTTTATAAACTGAAGACAATGCAACTCTGATAGAGATCTGGTTCAATTATTATCCCGTCTGTTTGTTTTGTTTCACTGATAATTCGCAAAGTTTGGTAGCCGTGACATACACAAACAGACATTCTGCCATTGTTTCTTATAACTTGCTTCAAATAAATAGCCTGTATGTTATATGTACATTTATTTAAATAGATATCTCGTAGATATAATTTTTTCCACATTAGTGAGGTAGTTTCTATAATTTCTTTATCCCCGTGCTAGTAGTATAAAGTTAGTGACACTGCGCTTTATAACCAAAGAAAACACGACTATTGTCGCATGTGTAAACGAAAAGAGAGTGTGGGTCGTTCATGTAACAGAGTGCATAAACTTATAAGATTATCTGCTTGATAAAGTTATCGGTTTAGATGAATACCACTAGTAAAATTACACAGAATTCCAATTACGGAAGGGAAATACTCCGAAGTACAGCTATTCTGACATTCTTACACTCATATGTATGTACCTATATGCGAAATAATGGCAGTAAGTCATTTTGAACAGTTTCGCCTATTATTTTCATTGATTATTTTTTAATTGATTTTAAATAAAAGTCTAATTCATAATTTAATAAGCACAATAAATGTACACAAATCAGCATTTCAAACTTTGTACAAAAATTATAAAAACTCTGCAGGTTTTCGCAACAAAATACTTTGAATTCAGAATTTTTAGGGAGATTCCAAGTTTTCGATGTTATGCATTTTTTCCATATAAAGGCTGCATTTCTTTATTCATTCTGAATGTTTGGAATAAACTTTTTTGTTTATTTATTCTTTAGAACGTTCCTGATGATATGTTGACGTATATTTCAAACGCATTCTGTTTATTCCGGCCGTGAAATGGGATTATCCAGAATGTATAAAGAAACGCAGCCAAAGTGTGTTCGAAATTTTTTTAAATGGATAAAAATGTATGACACCGTCAGAAAAACATATCAAAAATCATCGGGATATTACAGAAACTGGCACTTTCATTTAATAAACTATAAAACTGCGAACTTAGAATCTTTCCAAAAATTATAAATTAAAAGCTTGTGTGGCGAAAACTTACTTTTCGTACTGCATATTCACAACAGAATTCAGCGGTTTGCAAATAATTCTCACAGCCCTTATTTTAATTTGTTAGTGCTTTTAATTTTCACTTTTTGTAATTTTTTAATCTACAATGTGGTATGTAATTTTTTGTTATATATTGGCATTTTATGCTAAACTTCTATATTATTTTATGATTGTGCCAAAACAGGATGAATGATACCAAAAGTGCCTCTGAGAATGTAGGGGCCAAAAATGGCACTATTGTGCCTACTTTTCCATCACTGGGTAGAAGTGATTGATTGTATCAAATTGTTCGAATCGATACAAAAATATGTTGCGTGTATACATATGTATATATGTACATATGTTATAGTTATGTATGTATCTTGTGAAAATGAAAAATTACTTTTGCTAAGGCACCGATGCCAGATCGGAAATTTATTACACTTCTTTTTAGAAATATTTCGCGAAAAGTTACGTTACCAGACTTCCACCTTAACAATAATTTGTATAAAAGATTATTAATTTTGGTTAAATAAATCATTTATTTTAAAGAAAATTTCTTCTTTTGGAGATAAATCTAATCTGTGGAAAGTGAATTAAAGCGAAGTAGAATGAAGTGACGTAGTGACGGCTTCCAAAGTGAAGTGAAAAACTTCAACTGAAGTGACGGCCGCAGCACTGAGAACGCGACAGCATGCAAAATTACCCAATAGAAATCGGTTGTACGCATTAATGAAGAATGCTTGCTATATGAGTGAATTAGTGTGAACAATTCATGCGTAGTCATAATAATGTCCGGCCGGACGCAATAGTTAAGTCGCTAGATAAGCTTGGGGTTGAGGTCAGTCTCATCGAATGCTTGCTGCATGACAGAACTGTCATGGCCGTCTGGGGCAGCGCTGCTTGTCTCGCAGGGTGAGCAGGGGCACCCCGCAGGGAGGGGTTCTCTCACCCCTTCTCTGGGTCGTCGTGGTGAATGAGCTACTATTGGAGCTGGAGAAACACGGCTGTCGGGTAATTGCCTATGCAGACGATGTGGCGCTCCTAGTTAAAGGTAAATACCTGAACACTCTCTATGAACTGACCCAACGGTACCTTAACATAGTTACTAACTGACCGGCCAAAAGTGGTCTTGCCGTAAACCCCAGTAAGACAAAGCTGGACTTATTCACAAAAAAATATAAAATCCCCGCCGCTGCTCTTCCCTCGGTTGGGGATCTGCGGTTACAGCTGTCTGACAGGGTCAAGTACTTGGACTTGATCCTGGACAGGAAGTTGTCGTGGGTACCAAACATCGAGGAAAGGGCAAGAAAGGCATAAGTGGCCTTATATTGCAGTAGGGGAGCTATTGGTAAGAGATGGGGCATCTCCCCTAAAGTTGTCTATTGACTATACGAGACCGTAGTCAAGCCAATTATGTTCTCTGGGGCCCTAGTCTGGTGGAACTCACTGGAAAAGGCTATACTGGCTAGGCAGCTGGAGCGCGTGCAACGGGCTGCTTTAATTGGTATTAGTGGGGCACTGCGAACCGCCCCCACATTGGCACTGAACGCAATGCTAAACGTAGCGCCTGTCGACGTTGCAGGCAGAGTTGTCGCGGCGCGAACGGCTATTAGACTCAGGGAAACCGATTGGTTGACCAACTTAGGAACTGGACACTCTGGAGTTCTAGGAGGTTTCTACTTCATCCCCGATCGCACAGATTACTGCACCACCGTTACGGCTCCTAGGAGCTTCTTCTCTGTCCACTTTCCCTCAAGGGATGAGTGGGCCGGGCGGGACTTCTGGAGAAGGGGTGCGGTGAACTTCTTTACGGATGGATCGAAACTGGATAGCAGGGTTGGTGGGGGGGGTCTTCTGTCGAGAGCTTTCCATATCACTAAGTTCAGGCTCCCGGACTTCTGCAGTGTATTCCAGGCGGAAGTAGCTGCTATCAAGGATACGGTGGATTCACTGCTAAGGAGCGTTGTAACCGTCAGGGAAGTGAGCGTATATTCTGATAGCCAAGCGGCTATCAGGGCTTTGAGTTCGTTAGAGGTGCGCTCTCTCTCTTTCGGCCGCGTCGGAGTACTTCCGCATTAGGCTTATTTGGGTTCCAGGACACAGCGATATTGGGGGGAACTGGTTGGCTGACGACCTGGCCAGGGAAGGAACCCGTGAAACGTTACTACCGAATAAAGAGCGGCTGGGGGTGCCATTGATCGCTTGCGGTTCGCTCTTGGATAAATGGACCTCATGTCAGCTCAGCGAACGCTGGGCGAATACCATGACATGCGCGATCGCAAGGTCCTTTTGGCCGAGGGTGGACCGGGGGCGATCGAGGGCACTCCTCACACTCACAAAGCCACAGCTATCACTTCTGGTGGGGGTTTTAACGGGTCACTGTCCTATCGGTATCCACGCAGTAAGGCTGAACATTCTGCCGGACCCTTTGTGTCGCTGTTGCCTGGAAGATGACGAGGTAGATTCACCTCACCTCACCTGGTGTGGTTAAAAATTTTAATTTAATGTAATTCAATTATCTATTTAACAAAAAAATATTACATGCTTTCAGAACAAAGAAAAATTCTGAAGTAATCAAAAATTTTCTTTTTGATTTACATAAATTGAAAAAGAACTTAATTCAATAATTCAAAAATAACAAAGTACAAAAATTAGCAAAGTACAATAGTAAATAGTATTAACCCTACAATACTCCCCCTTCCAGAGAGTTATTATTATACAAATTGAAAGTAACATGTTTCTTTTCAGTCGTTGTTGAAACTATATGATTGTTAGTGTTATGTGGTTCTGTTATTTCAACTATTGCTGGCTTTAGTCTGTCAATCGAAATAATTTTAGTTTCATTATTCACATCTACCTTAAAATATTTTTTGTCCTTTTCAATAACTCTGTAAGGCCCTTCATAAGGATGTTGAATAGAATGCTTGTTAATAATGCGAATAAAAACAAATTTGCAAGTTTGTAAATCTTTTGGAACATAAACTCCTGAATCGGAATTTTTGTGATGTTTTAAATTTGAATTAAAGTTTTTAAAACGTTCCCGTAAACTTCCTAAAATTTCGGCGGAAGTAACATTTTCTGTAGTTGGTACAACAAGTTCTCCAAGCATTTAAGCTGGAGTGGCTGCAATATCTTCTTTGTACACTGAACGCAAACCAAGAAGAATAATCGGTAGCTCATTATACCAATCTCTAGTTCCATTCCTAGCCAAAATTGAAGTTTTCAATTGTCTATGGAATCATTCCACAATACCATTACTTTGAGGATGATAGGAATAAGTTGTGATATGATGACTTCCAAGTAATTTAGTAAGTTCCGAAAATAATTTGGACGTAAATTGAGTACCCTGATCCGTCGTGATTTCTAAAGGCACAACGAAACGCGGAACATATTTATTAAAAAATTTATTTGCAACTGTCTGTGCAGAGATATCCTTTAAATCATATGCTTCCGGCCAACGAGTAAATCTATCCATAATTGTTAAAACGTAACGGTAACCTCTTGAAACAGGCAGCGGCCCAACAATATCTTAATGTATATGTTCAAATCTGCTCTTCGGAATTGGAATTGTGCCCACAGGAGATTTTGTGTGACGATAAACTTTAGATTTCTGGCAACTTATTCATCCTTTTGACCATATGTTTATCTCCTTGTTCATACAAGGCCAATAATACTTCTTCACAATTAACCGGCGTGTAGCCTTGGTACCAGTATGAGCAATTCCATGTAACATATCAAACACTGTCCTCGGCAAATTATTTGGAACAAAAGGTCTAGGACTTTCTTCCGACACTTCACACCAAATATTATAATTTAGATCAGGAATCTTATTTAAATTAAGATTTTGAAACGTTTGTCCAGAAATAAGCTTATCAAGTTCATTGTCCTGTTGCACTCTGTAAAATTTTGAAATTAAGTTCTGAATTTTTAATCGCATCTACTTCAAACGCACGAGATAACGTGTCAGCTACAATGTTGGCCTGTCCTTTTATATACTGTATGTCACTAGTAAACTGTGCAATAAACTCAAGATGCCTTGTCTGTCTTGGACTACGCTCAGTTTTCGAATTTAGAGCAAAAATCAAGGGTTTGTGATAAATACCGAAAATGTTTAATATTCAAATAAATTGCTAAAAGTTCCCTGTCAAAAGCACTATATTTCATTTCTGCCGGAGAGAGTTTCTTTGAAAAGAACGCAAGTGGTTCAGACTTGTTATTGAAATGCTGCTGTATGACACCACCAATTGCCGTATTGGATGCATCTACCATTAAAGACAATTTTGCATCTTTGCTAAAATGATTTAGCAAAATCTTAGATGCAAACTTCTCTTTAATGCATTCAAAAACGTTAATGGATTTGTCATCCCAAAACAAAATTTTGTCTCGCTTTTTACTTGTTTTATTAATTAAATCATATATAACTACAGTAAACTAGTAAAAGTACAGCTAATTTTTAAATATATCTATGGTAATAGTCAGAGCTGGGTCGTAATGATTCCTTTAGGAATTAAATAACTCCCAATTACAGATTACAAGGAATTGTAATTAGGAATCAATTCCTTCAGTCCACAGCAAAGGAATCGGTTACTTTTTTAATTCCTTGAAGTAATTTCAAATGTAATTGGTTTTTTCTTTAATTCCATTACAAGGAATTTCATATTGTAATTGGAATAAATTACGTGCTAGTAATGTAATTTTTTTTCCAATTCCTTTGAAAGGAATTGAAAATGTAATTGACTTTTTTTTTTCAATTCCATTACCTGGAATTGCAAGAGTACTTTAGTTTTTTCAATTACTCAAAGGAATTATAAAAGTAATCAAGAAACTGAAAGTTCATTCACGAATGTACAATGTGGAATTTTTGTTGTGGTCAAAGATTAAAATCGAAAGCACACATTGGACATCTTCTATGTATATCTATATATATAAAAATGTTGTTGTCATATATAAATGTAAATTTAGCATAAGCATATGAATGCCATAGATAGAAAATCTGAATTATTTCCGGCATTTGTGTAATCACTGTCAATTTAATGTCATTCCAATAAAGAAGTCACACGTACAAAGATATACGACAGTTCTGGCGACGAGAATTATTATAATTTGCTGAAAAAAATGCAATGCCAGGAGACAGTATAGGTTCACAAATAGCTGCGTTCCAATTGGACGCATTCGATGTGAAAAATATGCCATGGAATCGGTGGGTGAAACGATTCGAAACCGCGTTATCACTCTTCAATGCTGACGCAACAAAAAAACGTCAACTGTTACTCCATTATATGGGAGCAACGACTTACAATGTGCTTTGCGATAAAGTGCTGCCCAACGAGCCAGAGACTCTGCAGTACGAGGAGATCGTATCGACGTTGGAAAACCCAACCAAAGGCCAACGAAATTTTAGAAAACTATAGATTCCATCTAAGGAAGCAGCAAAATGGTGAGTCGTGCGAACAGTTTTTATTGGCTTTGCGTCTTCTGGCAAAAGGTTGCAATTTTGGTGACTATTTGAATATTGCATTACGGAATCAATTAGTATTTGGGTTGAAAAACCAAGCAATCCAAAATCGGTTACTGGAAAAGAAAAGTTTAACATTAGATGATGCGATCAATATAGCAAAGGCCTACGAAGTAGCGGAGAAAGAAGGGTGCGAGCTACATCAAAAAGGCGCGACGAGCCTACTACGGGACATTCATTCCAAACCTTAGTGATGTCGTATATCCATTGAATCAGTTGTTACATAAAAGTTCAGTTTTTAATTTCGATAAAAAATGTTGTGAATCATTCAAGCGAATTAAAGAAATGATGCAAACAGACACAGTTTTGACACATTAGGATCCGCAGCTACCGCTCGTTTTAGCGGTGGATGCCAGTCCCACAGGCGTTGGAGCCGTGTTAAGCCACACTTTTGCGGACGGTACAGAAAAGCCAATTCAGTTTGCCTCGCAAACACTAAACGATGTCCAACAGCGATACAGTCAGGTGGATAAAGAAGCGTTCTCAATTATATTTGGTGTCAAAAAGTTTTATCAATATGTGTTTGGGAGACGCTTTACTTTAGTCACTGATAACAAAGCCATTGCGCAAATATTTTCGCCACATAAGGGCTTACCTACTTTATCTGCGATGCGTATGCAACACTATGCGATATTTTTGGAATCGTTTGATTACGTCGTCCGGGTAAAAAGCAGTAAAGCAAATGCAAATGCTGATGCCATGTCACGACTTGCAACGCAAAAGCGCGATTGTTTTATAGAAGAAGTAGATGTGATAACAGCGCAGTTAATAGATAACTTACCAGTTACAGCAGAAGACTTGGGTGCAGCTACAGCTAAAGAACCAGAGGTTAAAATTCTGGTAGAATGCCTAAAATACGGCCGTGATTGTGAGGCGAAGCAACGATTTGGAATTCCACAAATAGAGTTCACTTTGCGGAAAGGTTGCCTTTTACGAGGTTTCCGTGTGTATATACCCACAGCACTACGGCAAAAGGTACTTAGTGAATTACACAGCGGTCATTTTGGAATGGTCAAAATGAAAACACTAGGGCGTTCTTATTGCTGCTGGCCTAACCTAGACCGGGATATAGATAAATTGGTTTCTAATTGCGTATCCTGCCAAAGCGTCCAATCCGATCCAGTCGCGGTTCCTGTACATTGTTGGGCACGACCGGGTAAAGTCTTCGAACGCGTGCATGTGGATTACGCAGGTCCAATGTATGGCAAGTACTTATTCGTCTTGGTAGATGCCTATAGCAAGTGGCCTATTGTAAAAATTGTAAACAATATGACTGACACAACGATCGCCGAATGCCGAGACATTTTTGCAACTTTTCGTATACCGAATATATTAGTAAGTGATCATGGCACCCAGTTTAACTCTAAAGAGTTTCAAGCGTTCTTGAGATCGAATGGCATAGTGCACAAGCAAGGTGCTCCCTATCATCCGGCAACGAATGGGCAGGCCGAAAGGTTCATACAGACAGTTAAACAGAAGCTGACAGCAGCTATGACTAAATCAGGCTCAATGCATAAAGAGTTGCAAAACATTTTGCTCAGCTACCGAAGAGCAATCCACCCGACTACAGAAAAAAGTCCAGCCATGGTTATGTTTGGTCGACAAATTCAAACTCGCTTAGATTTTCTACTACCGCAAACTACGCTCGGTAATACGGACAAAAAGATTACCAAAAAGGTTTTCGCCGAAGGCGAGAGGGTCTCAGTGCGAGATTACTTGTCGAGTGAACGCTGGCAATTTGGCAAAATCATTTCCAGACGCGGTGATATCCATTACGAAGTTCAACTTGATGATGGAAGAATATGGAGACGCCACGTCGACCAAATACGCAACGTGGGTCAACAATTACCTAGTCGTCTTATTCAACCTATGGCTCCTGAGCAGGTAAATGCTGGCGTGCATGGTGAGATGTACGACCAGCGCGAAGAAACAACACAGTCGCAAACACAACCGACACAAAAAAACGACGCAATCAATGCAGCTTTACCACAAGTAGCACACGCCCCAACGGAGCAGAACTCAGGTACCGAAGTACATCTAAGGCGATCGGAGAGAGTCCGAAAGGAACCAGACCGGCTCCAATATAATTAAAATAAATTATGTAGTTGAAACCATCTTTAAAATAAATTTTATTTTTAGTTATTAAGTACATATAAATGAAAATAAGCTTGAAGATATTGAATTGAAATTGAAGTTCCGAAATACGTATATATGTATGCTTTTACATACATGAATCGCTTTTTATAGTCATGAAAATAGGTGGTGGAGAGATGTCATATATAAATGTAAATGTAGCATAAGCATATGAATGTCATAGATAGAAAATCTGAATTATTTCCGGCACTTGTGTAATCACTGTCAATTTAATGTCATTCCAATAAAGAAGTCACACGTGCAAAGATATACGACAGTTGTGTTCGTATGTCACGGTCATCAAAACCCGTCTGAACCGATTTGAATAATTTTTTTTTAATATTCGGTATAATACCAGAACCAATGATATCGCAAAAATTTGGAGGGTTGCCACCTGTTTTAAAATTTTTAAACCCAATTATATTGATAAAATTAATGAATTATTACAATATGGGTATCAAGTTCCAGAGGTTTAAGAAAGATAACTGCTGGAAGTATTTTTGACGAGGGTTTCCACCTATTTGAAAATTTAAACTCAGTCAAATTGTTAAAAAAAATTAAATATTGCCATGTGTGTGTCAAACTAAAGAGTTTTAAGAAGGCTTACTGCCGAAAATAGGTTTGAGGAGGGTTGCCATCTGTTTGAAAATTTAACTACATTACATTGATAAAATAAATAAAATATTACAATATGGGTATCAAATTAAAGAGGTTTAAAAAAGATAACTGTTGGAAATATTTTTGAGGGTGCTGCCACCTATTTGGAAATTGTAACTCAGTTAAATTGATAAAGTAAATGAAATGTTGGCACGTGGGTGTCAAACTAAAGAGTTTTAAAAAGGCTTACCGTCTACCATGAACACTCCCAGAAATATGCAATATGAAAAGTTCGGTTTATATGGGAGGTGCCATGCCCCATTCTCCAACCATGCAAATTTTTTCCATGAGTATGGAATTGGTCTTATATATGTATATATCACCATACCCAGTTCTAGTCCTCTACCACAAATGTATGCAGTTTGAAAAATTCGGTTTGTATGGGAGGTGCCACGCCCCCTTTCTATATCGAAACTATTTTTACCCTATAACCATCCTTGGAAAGTCTGCAGTAGATTCCGAAATTTCAAAAAAATCGGTACGGCTTTTCTCGAGCTTTGCGAACAGAAAAAAATGCTTTTCAAATTATATATTAGTATAGACTAGCCAATATCTGCTTGTTTTGCGGCTTAAAACACTACTACCGTTGAAAATCGATAGACAAATAAACAAGTTTGCAAGGGTTAGGTTGAAGTGGCTGCTAGGTCCAGAGGGCGCCAGCACACTTGTGCCCGATCAGGGCCCATTGTGATTTGCAAGGGTTAAGTGAAAGTGCAATAATTTTTTGTATGAAATACTAGCAGGAAATAATGTTACCCATACGCCATATCGTACATGGCCGTATGACCATGTTATAGTTTGAACTTTTTTCATTCGCAATGAAAACTTAAAATGAAAATAACTTGACTAAATGACCTTATCTAAAAAAAACAGTATACAGATCCGTAACATACTACTTAAAATTAATCTCGGCGTTTTTTGTGTAATTTGAGCGTCGTTACAGTGTTATCATCAAAATTTAGCCATAGCAATGAAACTTGTTTATAAAACTCTTAGGAGGTAGNGCCGTATGACCATGTTATAGTTTGAACTTTTTTCATTCGCAATGAAAACTTAAAATGAAAATAACTTGACTAAATGACCTTATCTAAAAAAAACAGTATACAGATCCGTAACATACTACTTAAAATTAATCTCGGCGTTTTTTGTGTAATTTGAGCGTCGTTACAGTGTTATCATCAAAATTTAGCCATAGCAATGAAACTTGTTTATAAAACTCTTAGGAGGTAGGATCTTCAGTCCCACAGGGCTCGTAATTCAAGCGGACTCTGCCCTCATTTGTAACGTAGGATACCAGTAAGAGTACTTGAAAGGCCCCAGAAGGCACGCCATTTTGGGTAGAATTAAGGGTACCATAATATACACAATTAACTCAGTGCATTTTTATAGATACGCAGGGATTAGTCCGAAAGAACAGCAGTGCCCAAGGCAGCAACATTTATGGGTCTCATCTGCCGCGAAGCGCGTTCGCGGTAGGATCTGGAAAATTTAACCGTTACCCTATAAACTGAACAGCTACACTTTAAGCTATTCAGCTATTAGTAATACAACTGAGGTATAAGTTGTTTATTCAAGGCAGTTAGCAACCAAGAAATTTAACAAAGCTATTACAATTCAACAGTAAAAAATTTTTTTTTTATAAATTTTTCGATTACTTTTTAAATTACTTTGAGGAATGGAATCGGAAAAAAAATCTATTACATTTTCAATTCCTTTCAAAGGAATTGGAAAAAATTACATTTTCAATTCCTTTCAAAGGAATTGAAATAAAAGAAATTACATTACTAGCACGTAATTTATTCCAATTACAATATGAAATTCCTTGTAATGGAATTAAAGAAAAAAACAATTCCATTTGAAATTACTTCAAGGAATTGAAAAAGTAATCGATTCCTTTGCTGTGAGCTAAAGGAATTGAATCCTAATTACAATTACTNGGAAATTACTTCAAGGAATTGAAAAATTAATCGATTCCTTTACTGTGAACTAAAGGAATTGAATCCTAATTACTGAGGAATGTAATTGTAATTGTAATGTAATTGCATTTACCCAGCTCTGGCAATAGTTAACCATACCAATAAAATTTTGCGCTTGTTTTATTGACTTCGGTCGTTCAAAATTGCGAATCGCTTCTACTCTGTTTACAGAGGGCTGTATCCCTGCCTCAGGTAAACAATGTCCTTAAAAATCTATACTTGAAACACCAAAAATGCATTTGCTTGGTTTGACGTTCAAACCATACTCAGACAAACGTTCGAAAAGTACACGTAGATCTTTTAAATGTTGTTCTTCACTCTCACTTGCGACCAGATCATCAATATACGCGAAAACAAAATCTAATTTACCTACTACTTCGTTGATGAATCTCTGAAATGTTTGCGCTGAGTTCCTCCGCCCGAAAGGCATTCGGGTGAACTCAAACATACCGAAAGGAGTAGTAATCGTCGTTTTAAAAATGTCTTCTTCTGCCATTGGAATTCGGTGATACGCTCTAACTTAATCTAGTTTTGAAAATATTTTTTTATTCCTAAGGTTCATATTAGAATCGTGAATATGACCCAAAGGGATAACGATCCGTCACAGTCACAGTATTAAGTCTTGTAAAATCACAAGGACGCCAGTCATTAACTTCTTTCTTTGGTACTAAATGAAGTGGAGATACCACGGATGAATTTGATGGTCTACAAATCCCTGTTTTTACTAAAAAATCGAATTCAGTTTTAGCTACTTTGAATTTGATTGAATCTAAGCGCCTTGGCTTAGAAAAAGCAAGGTTTTCACTCAGTGACAAGTCTGTGAACCGTGGTATGCTTAAACGGGTTTGAGTAATCTGGCTCAGAAATAAGGGAAGGAAATTCCTTCAATAATTTTGTATATTGAACATCTACTGAAAAAATTTTCGGAAGAGGAACATTGCTAAAATATGAAATTGTGTTAACTGATAGATTTGTTAACGGATCTACTAATCACTTGTTTTTAATATCAATAAGAAGTCTATATTTACACAAAAATTCAGCTCCTATAATCGGCTTCGCAATATCAGCAATCAAAAGTGTAAAAAGGAACTCAAGCCTTAAACCCAAATTAATATTCAAAAGTTTCTTCCCGTATGTAAAAATAGTTGAGCCGGTAGCTGCCGTTAAAATTATATCTGAAGATTTCCTTGTATTCGAAAATTTAGAAACTGGAAGTACCGAAATTGCTGCTCCGCTATCAATTAATAAATTTAGTTTGTTTGTTTTATCATATATAAAAAGGCGACGTGTGGAAATGTCCAAATTCCCGTTGTTTGTCGCCGCAACAACGGACGACTTCAGTTTGTTGGACTCTTATTTTTCGAAAATGCACATGGTTGTTCACATTTTTTAGCCTTGTTTCCAAATTTATAATGACATCTACTTAACCAATTCGGATTGTCGCGTGATTTTGATCGATATTTAAAGGGGCTCCTAAAACGATTCCTACTCACTGAACGTGACCTTGAATAATTTTGATTAATTTCCCTTCTCATTTCACATAAATCTAAAGAAAGTTTTTCAAAATTTCTACAAATAAGAGCAGTAGTGTTAACCAAATTAGCCATGACTGCATTTTCACCTTTTGAATTTTGAAAATCATTAACTGAAGCTATCTCGCTTTTGCTAATAACCTCCCAAATATTATCAGCCAATTTCGTCAATTCACTAATACTGCAGGAATTAGAACTAGCTAAAATCACGCTTAAGTTCTTCGGTAACTTCCTCAACCAAAGTTTCTTAAGAACTTCTTGGCTAAAATTGGAACCCGAAAGCAGTACAAGCGACCGATAAAATTCTGAGGGCTTACGATCACCCATTTCAGAATCCGATAAAATTTTGTCTAATTTCGCATTCTCACTTAATGAATGCCTTTCAATTAAAATTTTCTTAAGAGCAGTAAATTTATTATTTTCGGGCGGATTTTGAACAAAGTCTAAAATCGTTATTATAACTTCAGTGCAGTAATTGTATGCTCATACTTAGTTGTTTCTTGTCTAATATTTTTGGTACTAAACTGCATTTCCGCATGAATAAACCACGCTTCCGGACAACTTGTCCAGAATTGTGGTAGTTTGACCGATGTAGCACAAATCTCATTACTATTTCGATCGACATACGGATTTGTTTACTGTTCGTTAAACGTACTATTTTGTAAATTAAAGAGGGTTTCATTTAAATTATGTGTATTACGTGTAGATGTATATGTATCATGTTGTGGTGAATGAAACATTTTGATTATTTAAATTTGAGCAAATATACAATACCTCAGAAAAGGGAAGTTTACAATTATGTCAAAAAGTTGTAATATTTATAAATAATAATTAAACACTGTAATTATTTATTTTTAACAAAAGTAGTGTTACATTTATACTAGTCTAAAAAATGTGAATAATACAGCTCTCCAGTAATACTAACCCTGGGATTCAGTAATTCAGTCTCATCTCAAGTCACTAAATTTTAGATTAGCAATTAGTGACTATTTTTGTGACTTGAAACGATTTGGGTATTCAGAAGGAGTCACAAAAATTTCACCAAAAATGTGTGGTGAAAGCAAACACATACTGATACTGTTTATGTATGCCTTTTGCCTGTGCCGCTCAAAGAGTCGCAATGGCCGAATGGTCAAAGCATTAGGCTGGCAGCCGCGAGGGTCCCAGTTCAAGTCCTCCTCGGCCGTAGAGGATTTTTTTTTTTTATTTAGTATTTTTTTATTAGTTTTTTTTAACAATCTTTAGATTTTAAAGTTTTAAAAACAAAAAAAAATATTTTTTTGTTTTCAACACATTTGTATGATATTACAGAATTTTGGTTTTGGTGAAACTCTTGTTGAACAAATTTCCTCGCTTCATTTTCGCGTTTTTTTTTTTAA
>NW_016157116.1:0-2433 GCF_001687245.7 Rhagoletis zephyria | reverse complement strand
AAATTTTGCGATTTAAATTCATTTTCAATAATGTAAATAACGATTCGTGTTGAATCGAAAATCGCCTCGTCTGAATAGGGATGGCAACTTTTTCACTTTCAACTTCTCATTCAACTTCGTATTCAACTTTTGTTGCCTGTAAAATCGCCTCGTGCGAATGCCCTATTACGGTTATGTAATCCACACAATAAATACTCTAGATGTTGTTGTTGATGTTAGCGCTACTGCTGCGGTCGCTGCTTATGCCGCTGACGTTGCTGCTGTTATCGATCACGATTCGAGACCTTATGCAGTTGTTAAACTATTGTTGTGGGCAGTTGTTGTTGTTGGAGTGGGTGTTGGTGTTGATGAGGTCGCTGATAAGTCAATTATGTGTGTAAAAACCGCCAACGTAATTGATAACTTATCCAAAATGTAAACTTTCTCGCTTTCAATTTCCTTTAGTGTCTTTTCTTTGCCAAAATTTGCTTTCTTTTTTTACTTTTCTTAACATTCGCAACACTGTACTTAACATTGGCTTCAATGGCAATCGCAAGGTGTACTGTACACCGTGGACATCAATTTCAGCATAAGCTTTTTGCGGCTATTTCGTACGTATACGAGGAGTTAATTGCCTCAACTGCCGCTCCAAATTTCACTAAATTGCTGATGTTAACAAAGAGACGGCCAGTCTTGCACTCTTCCCGATTTAGTTAAAGCGCTGGAAGCCCAAACGGATCTGTTAACAATGTGAGCTGTGTTGGTAGTGATGGTACGCCTTGAAAAGGAGTTGTAGAGCTTAAAGGATCTTTAGCGGAGCAACAGGGCTGCTGATTGTTTAACTTCCGTAGGTGTGTAGAATTTCGGCGGTTCTAGTGGCGATGCTGTGTTACTCTCCTATATTTTTAATCCTTAATTACCAATAAATTGGTCAGCTGCTCCTGGCAGGATCGCCAATTGTGGTGTGGTTAAAAATTTTAATTAATGTATTTCAATTATCTATTTAACAAAAAAATATTACATGCTTTCAGAAAGAAGAAAAATTCTGAAGTAATCAAATATTTTCTTTTTGATTTACATTAATTGAAAAAGAACTTAATTCAATAATTCAAAAATAACAAAGTACAAAAATGAAGAAAGTACAATAGTAAATAGTATTAACCCTACAACTACCTTCTTAGGTGCCCAGCGTTTGCGAGGCTAAGGTTGAAGTACTTTGGCTCTCACTTTCTAAACAGCCCCGAGGAGCTCTGGGGCATTGATATCAGCCGTATTAGTAAATACATAATCGGCTCGGAGCGTGTTAACGATAAAGTTTAGGGGGCCTTTCCAAATTGTGGTATCACAAAGGACAATCTTACATTGTCTAAGTGAGCTCCGGTTACACGGGGCTGCCACCTTTTCTAACCTAACCTAACTATAACAGGTTGGAAAGCGCACAGAAATGTTTGGGTAAGTAAATTTTCATATTTATTTAGCAAATTTATGAAAAATAACAATTATATATTAATTTACATACATATCGAGCCCTAACCGCCAAAATAACGTAAGCGACATTTTTTTCAAAAATTTCTTTTTGATGCAGATATATTTCTAGAGCATCTAGATACATTTCTGCATCAAAAAGAAAATTTTGAAAAAAATGTCGCTTACGTTATTTTGGCGGTTAGGGCTCGATATGTCTTTCATTTTACAGGAAAAAGCCTGCATCAGGTCAGAAGAAAATTTCGAGGTAAGTTTTACTCGATCATCTACATACATATATGTACGTTTTCTAACCTCAAATCTGTTTAGCTATTTTTTGCAAGACCACGGCCGGGCCCACAAAACACAGCACGAAGGCGGGAAAAGTAAAATGTCAAAATAATTTCTAGTTATTCTGATGAGTTTGTTGCGTCTGGAGATGATCCGTTTGCTGTTGGTGGTGGAGGTGATGTTGTTGCGCTTCCTGAATATTCAAAATATTTTGGAGATGGTGCATTTGCGATTGATAGAAGTGGTGGAGATGTTTCTGCGATTCCTGAATCTCTTGGCTATTATGCAGATGGTGCGTTTGCTGTTGATCGAGGTGGCGGTATGTTGCTCCGATTCCTGAATCTTCAAGTTATTATGAAGATGGTGTATATGCTGAATCTGTAAGCTATTATAGAGACGGTGGGTTTGCTGTTGGTGGAGGTGGCGATGATGTTGTTGCGATTCCTAAATCTTCAAGTTATGAAGATGGTGCGTTTGCTATTGCTGATGAAGCTACCATCCAGTATTGCACTTTCTATCGATTTAAGTGATTGTGCTACGTCAATTAATGCTTCCACTAGCACAAGAAAGAATTTTCAACAAAAGTTTTTGGAGCGGTGGCTGGAAATGTTTACCTGGCTGGAATGTATAACAATATTGCAAAAAACAAATACAAAATGTTACAATGTGATTTTATATAATTTTTAATAAGAAATGCAT